>NW_007743590.1:6352-7704 GCF_000696425.1 Galeopterus variegatus | reverse complement strand
GGGGATCCACCTTGCAAATTAGGCTGCTTCTCAACTTTCCCTATGCCAGATAAGGATTTAGCTTTTTGGGGTCTGCTAAGTTAGTTATCAACCATCTACCTACCTTTTAGCTTCCCAAATTGTTTTCTCCTTTCCTGTTTTGTCCTTGTGTGTTCTGTTGCTCCTGATTTTGGGCCCTTTACTGTTTTCTTAGTGGGTGTCTGGAGTGGAGAAGCCCAATGGGGGCAGTTAGGCAGAAGGTCTGGATTACCCTTTTCCATTCTCCTTGCCCCTGCCTTCAGTGGGCCTTCTGCACTAGATTCTTTCCCATCTATCTGCTTGTCCATCTAGCCACTCTATTGCCACTGAAGTCACTTTCTTCAAACACAAAAGCAGTCATTTACTCAAAAACCTCAACAGGTCTCTACTGCCTGTAGAATAATCAAAACTCCTTAGCACAGCATCCTAGGTCTTGGAAGATCTGACCCTAATTTGCTTTCCTAATGTGACTTATCATACCATCTACCCCACATACCCAGAACCACAACAATTTTGGTTTCAACACTGCACATCCTTCACCTTCTGTCTTGAAGACAGGGAATAAATTATGGAGAGGAGCAGGAGAGGATGTCGGAACCAGACTANTTAATTTTTGCTATAATTATTAATTTATAAGGCGTATTTTTCCCCACTGAATATTCTTCTATGTAGTATCCTTTATAATTTCTTATCTCTGAGGACACGGATAGATTAACTTCCTCCTTGTTTAATCTGTTTTGTGTTTGTTTTGGCCTCTGCCATTCATGTCAGAGATTTCCCCCAAATCTCTGGTGATCCCTGTCTGTTTGCTCACATGGAAGTGGGGCACTTAAATGCCAATTAGAAGCTCTATGCACATAGTGAGGTTTGCAACTGTGGGTTTCACAGTAGGGTGACTTGGCTGAGTATTTTCTTTGGAGAAACTCCAATATCAGTATCTTTACATCTTTCCTCTTGGGTTTGTCAGATTCCCTGGAAAAGTCTCTTCCTGCTGAAGTTAGAAGTGTTCTGGGATTAGAGTTGGGGAGAAGGCTGGGGAGCGTGGTGGTTCTCGACATTCAGTATGAGATGTCTAATTAATCCCCCTATTTTCAGCGTGTTTATTCCTATCCTCCACTGTGTCTGTGTCTCCCAGTCCAACTATCCTGTTTTACTGTCTCTGGGAAACAAACCTCTAATCTGCCAGGATGGGGGAGGGAGCAGTGGTTTAGCTACCTGGAAATGGGGCTGGGAATCTAGAGGTAATTGTTTCTTGAATAGGATTTCCACCAATCACTGGTACACAGTGGGGTACTCGATATTACAAACCCTTGGGCCTTTAAGGGGATCCACCT
>NW_007743590.1:2005-5019 GCF_000696425.1 Galeopterus variegatus | reverse complement strand
GCTTAATCTCCTCATCTGCAAAACAGGGATCATAATAGTTCCTATCTTCTAATACTATTGTGAGGATTAGAAGAGCACTTAGTATAGTGGCTGGCATACAGGAAGTGAATGTGTTAATGACTATAATTCTCTGCACATCTGTCTCCCCCAGTAGATTATCAAATCCTTGGAGAGGGATCTCTTCTCACTTATTCAACATTTGTGGTGTGCCTATAATGTGACAGATGTGATACTATCCACTGGGGACAATGTAAAAAGAGCTTGGGAAATAGAAAGACCATTGACTAATGATTCAAGTATAATGCGACAAATGCTACACAGTACAGGAAAGAGCAAAGTGCAGAGAATACGGACCATGTACAATCTAATAGTTCAGAACAGAGGGGAAGGCGTCTACACTAGTAAGTATACTAATTTTATGAAAGATAATATGAATAAAATACTACAAATATTTGAATATGAATCGACTTCTATCACTTACTTTGAGATGACCGTAATAACTTCGTATAGCATACATTATACGAAGTTATACGAACTTTATTGTTGGACAGGTGTTTGTCAATCTCACCATACCAGCAAGCCGGGCGTGCCATAGATAAGTTTGAGAAGTCACAAGTAATTCGTAACTAATAATAGCTGATATGTGGCTTCTTGATGTTTTAAAAAATTAGAACGCGCTCTCAAATAATGCTGAAGAAGCCAGAAACAGGAGAATACATAATCTATGATTCCATTTATATCAAAGAGAAAACCAGACACAGAGAATCTGTTGTCTCAGTTCAGGATATGTTACCTTCAGGGGTGGACAGTGACTGGAAGGGGATCCAAGGGGGACTTCTGGGTGCCACTAATGTTAGCTTCTTGATCTGGGTACTGGTTCCACTAGTTTGCTGTTTCTGAAAATTCAACAAGCCATATACTTATAGGTGCACTTTTCTGTATTTCTTAACGCTTTAAGTTAAAATAGGAGTAGACTCATGACACTTTGTGCTCATTTGGACTCACATATGCTTTTAGTGACAGAAGAAGGGATGGGGTCACAGACTGCTCACTGCGGGTATACAGACAAGCAGCACTAGTTATGTGTTCCTTTATGGCCTAACTTTGAGAATATTTCTTGGATGCTTTGAAAGGCATGGGATAGTCGCCACACAGCCAAGGGTCACCTTTAGCAACAGTAGGGCTTAGTGAGTGAAGAACTGACTTACACTCGAGTCAGTTACATATGTAGAGATTCTGAAAAAGCAACACGTAGCATACCTGTAAGATTGCTTTTCCCTCGGTTTACATATAATGAGGGGCTGACGGTTCCTNTGTTCCTTTATGGCCTAACTTTGAGAATATTTCTTGGATGCTTTGAAAGGCATGGGATAGTTGCCACACAGCCATGGGTCACCTTTAGCAACAGTAGGGCTTAGTGAGTGAAGAAGTGACTTACACTCGAGTCAGTTACATATGTAGAGATTCTGAAAAAGCAACACATAGCATACCTGTAAGATTGCTTTTCCCTCGGTTTACATATAATGAGGGGCTGACGGTTCCTTATTAACTTTATAGAAAAACACAGGTCAAAAACACTTCTTCATAAGCATGAGTTATAATGTATTTAATATTTACATACCCTTAGGAACATGTCAGTTTTTTCTTAAAGTTATTTTCATTAAAAAAATTATGTATCTAGCTAAAAACAAGAGTACAAAAAGGTATGAGAAGTCAAATCTTCTACTTCAGACCTGTCTCCCGAGGCAACCACTGTTGTGACTTTCTATATATTCTTACATGTGAGGGTACTACAAAAAGTCTGTGAAAAATGGAATTAAAAGATAATATTAATCTTCCCACAAGGGAGGGTACTTTTCAAAGTACCCTCATATATAAGTTCATGGAAAGATTAATATTATCTTTTAATTCCATTTTTCACAGACTTTTTGAAGTGCCCTCGTACATATTTTATAAATGGACAAAAACATATATAAACATATGAATGTGTATTACTCCTGCCCACCTCTTTTCCTAAACAAGTGGGAGCCCTGCTATTCACCTGTTTTTTTACTGGAGATGTTTCATATCCACGAATATGAATGCAACTCATGCTTTTCACACATATATAGTATTCCATGGAGTATATAAATTCTGACTTAACCAGATTATTTCTAGTTTTTTGCTTTTACAAACAATGTGGCACTGAGCATCCATGAATATATATTCTTTGATGTACTTTTCAAATTACAGTATAAACTGCCTAAATGCATATCCTTACCAACAGTGCATTACCAAAGTTTTTGACCTTTGTATTTCTATTCAGCATCTCCTCATTTTTTAAAATTAGCAATCTTCTATTCAGTTCCATTAATATTTCCATTTCTACCTGAATAAGGTACTAAACTGTTTTAATTACCATAGCCTTAAGATATATTTAAAGTCTAGTAGGTTCAGATTTCCTTATATTTCTCTATAAAAGGATCATTTAAAAACTATTTTAAGGACATTTTAGATTGCTTTCATGACAGAATTTACAGCATAATAAAGTTGCTGCTCATATTACAAATCCAATAAACATAAAAAGTGGCATTCACTGCTTCCCCTCAAGAAGATAGAATATTTTCATATCCTATTTTTAAATATCAAAATAACCTTTTAAAAAACTCAAATGTTTTTTAAAAGAATCATATTTGGAGTAGGCCTTGTACATAGAGCCAAAACACTATGATATTACACTATGTGCAAAATTTTTACATGTAAAAATCACTTTATGTGTAAATGCCTCAGAGGGAAATAATAACTGTACTAGGTTAGTGTCCTCCCCAAAGTCAAGTCCACTTGGAACCTGTCAATGTGACCTTATTTGGAAAGAGGGTCTCTGCAGATGTAATCAGTGTACAATGAGTTTATACTAGATTAGGTGGGTTCTCATCCAATGACTGGTGTCCAAGGGGAAACTGGCCATAGACACACACACAGGGAAACCGCCACATGAAGCAGCGCTCAGAGAGATGCAGCGCCAAGACAAAGAA
>NW_007743590.1:0-859 GCF_000696425.1 Galeopterus variegatus | reverse complement strand
GCAGTAATTTATTTTTACACTATTATCTGATTGAGGCACAATTTATATGAAGGAAAAATAGGTCCTGGAAATAAAATGTCACTCACTGTTTTACAAAGGGTTCATACTTTTATTATATATTGCCTCTATATGTTTTAACAACTTCAAAAGTGCAGCAGGATTATAAGGGAATAGATTTTTCTTTTGCAAACGGTAAATGGCACCTTGTAGTTCTTCCAAGCACTTGACTACTCTATAAAATATTCCCACATCAGAGACATTATCATGTGGGGTTACTTCACAGTCAATGGAGTAGGGAGTATTAGACTCTTTTGGAACTAGAGACCCTGACTGAGGCTCTAGGATAAGTTCTTTTTCATCCCTACTTGTCCCAGCTGTGTCCTGAATTTTCTTAACCGTTTCTTGTTGTAAAGATGTCTGTTTACTGTTTGCTAAACACTGGTCTGTGGATTCCACTTCAGAATCATCAGAGCTGTCATAATCTACCAGACTTTGAGAAGCATGGAAGGAAGAGAGACTGTGAGCCCCGATGCTGTGGGTCTTCTTGGACATCATAACCTGGTTCAGTGGTTCAGAAGCCCAGGAGACCCAAGAAGAAGCATTTATGTGACTATCAAGAGCAGTCAAACGATGAGGTGTTGTTTGGTTGGCGCTTCTGTCTTGGATAAGTGAGGGAACACAATTACAAATATTTATGCCACATTTAGATTCAGTTGCATCAAAGTACTTGCAAATGGTGAAAAAATTATTCCAGTCTTTTTGCAATAATTTTAAAAACCTCACAAAATATTCAAGAAAACAGGTTTCTGATGAAATCAAAAAGTCAAGAAGAACTGTAGAATCAAATCCTATATTTTTT
>NW_007743589.1:14815-18594 GCF_000696425.1 Galeopterus variegatus | reverse complement strand
AACTATCGCATCATGAACTGTCCTAAGTGCTTTGTCAGTACTGAGTCTTTTAATCCATTTTGAGAAGCATTATTATCATCTCCACTTTTCAGATGAGAAAATTGAGACACAGATCAGTTAAGCACTTTTCCACGGTCACAGTTTGTAGGCGGTAGACCCAGGATTCAGATTCGCACCCTCTGGTCTTGCTCTGCTCCAGAATTCATACTTTTAACCATTATTCTACACTGACTCTCTGGGGGAGGGGAAGGGAGGCACAGAGATGTCCTGTTTATTGTCTCATACCTTGGGGGAAACTCTAATTACAGCAGCTGGAGATTTGGGTGGGTGGAGGGAGTTGAATCATTAGAAAGATTGTGTTTTGTCAGTTTCTGATAAATGAAAGATAAAAATGCCTAAACAGAAAATTCTGATAATTAAGAATCCACAATTTTGGTTCCAGTTACCAACTCTGTAACCTCTGGCAGGTATTAACTGCTCAGAGATTAAGTGTTCTCTTTTATTAAGTCATACTAATTCCTAACACAGGGTTATTTTGAGACCCAGAAGTTTTAATTTATGTAAGAATTGTACACTTGCAAAGATACTCAAAAGTAAGGTATTTCATTATCAAAAATTGAAAGAAAGTTCAAGAAAAAAAAACACAGACTTGTTGACATCCTTGATTAAAATAAATGCAAAGACTCAATAACATTTTTTGATGATGAAAGGTATAAACTGAAAAGCAGCAGGTGTCGAGTCAAATTCTCTAATTACAAAAGTAGATATCATTCTCCTCCTGTTTAAGTAGTTCATCATTCAGGTCATTCATATACAGCTTAATCTGATGCTAGGGGAGGGGAAATAAAAACACATAGGCCCTGGGATATTCTAATTTATTAATACTCTTTTAGTAGACTTTGTTTTTTAAGAGCAGTTTGACAGTCACAGCAAAATTAAGAGGAAGGTACAAAGATTTCCTGTATACTCTCTGCTTCCTGACATGCCCAGCCTCCCCCATTGTCAACATCCCCACCAGAGTGGAACATTTGTTATGATTGATGAACCTGCATTGACGCATCATTATCACCCAAAGTCCATACTTTACATTAGGGCTCACTCTTCGTAGAGTGCAATCTATGGGCTTGGACAAATGTATAATGATGTGTAACCATCATGACAGTAACAGACGGCTTCATTGCCTAATACCCCACTGTGCTCCCTCTCTCCTCAACCCCTGGAGAACGCTAATCTTTTCTTTACACATTTTAACAATTAATTCTGACCATACTTAAGAGATTGAGAGAAACAGCAATATCTTTTATTCTTCTTATAACTCTGTTCTATAATTTTCTCAAGTTTGGTAGATATCATAATTAAGTACTTTTTCTAACTTTTAAAAACAAGAACGTGTAAAGGATTTTGCAAACACCCTAGATAATAAAATAACTTATTATGGGTTTATAATAAATACCTGTCACAAATCTCAACCCAGGGCACAAAATATTAAATACAAAGTTTTAACAACGATGCCATATATTTTTGAATAACATGTACTATTATTTAATAATAAGACTATGTGTGGGATATTACACTCAGAATTATGTAAAAATTGAAATTTGACACATCAATAACATTGTGAAGTGCCACATTTGCAAAGTCATACAGAGTGGGAGAAAATATTTGCAAACTATACATCCAACAAGGGATTAATATTCAGAATATACAAGGAACTCAAGCAATTACATAGTAAAAAAAAAACCCAAATAACCCAATTTAAAAGTGGGCAAAGGAGTTGAATAGATATTTTTCTAAAGAAGACATACAAATGGCCAACAGTCACTTAAAAAATGCTCAGCATGACTAATCATCAGGGAAATTCAATTTAAAACTACATTGGGATATTATCTCACCCCAGTTAGACTGGCTATAATCAAAAAGACTGAGAATAACAAATGCTGGCAAGGATGTGGAGAGAAGGGAATGCTTCTGCACTGTTGGTGGGACTGTAAATTAGTACAACCACTATGGAATACAGTATGGAGGTTTCTCAAACAACTACAGATAGATCTACCATATGACAATCCCTCTTGTGGGTATACATCCAAAGGAATGGAAATCATCCTTTTAAAGGGATACCTGCACTCCAAGTTCATTGTCTTTCTATTTACAATAGCCAAGATATGGAACCAACATAAATGTCCATCAACAGACAACTGGATAAGGAAAATGTGATATATATACCATGGAATACTCCTCTGCCATAAAAATGAATGAAATTCTGCCATTCACAGCAACATGGATGAGGTTGGAGAAAATTATGTTGAATGAAGTAATAGAGGCACAGAGGGAAAAATAACGCATGTCCTCACTGATAAGTGGGAGCTAAGAGAGAAAGAAGGAAGGAAAGAAAGACCACGGTGGTGCGTAAGAGAGAAAGAAGGAAGGAAAGAAAGACCACAGTGGTGTCCTGGACTTACAGAGGAAGAGAGCATACCTAGGGTTGCAGAGTGGGGTCGGGGAGGAAGGTAGGGGAAAGGAAGTCAGGGGTTAACTGGGTGAGGGACACAGGGAGTAATTGCACTTTGTGGTAATGGCCATGCTGATAGTATTGATCTGGCCGTCGCATCTTGGACACAAGCAGTGATGGTCAGCTTTGTACCCCCACAAATATGCATAATCAATAAAAAAGAAAAATAAAACACATGAGTATTAGCAAATATCAAGAGAAGGTGAAAATACTAAATGTAATGCTTCATTGACATGTTTTCAAAGCCACTAGGCTGTTTCTATCTTCACTGCTATTTTTACCTGATAAAATCTTTTGGTCTTTTCTCTTTGCAGAGAATTCTATGACCAGTAATCTGCTTCTCTGTTAAGAGAGAACCAGAACTTACAGTCAAAGTTCACCTCATGTTTTGTATGTTCCTTTTTTTATGTGAAAAGACTTCAAATGCCAGCCCTTGAAGGTGGCTGAGGCCTGTACCTGAAACTTGTACCTGTCCACATCCAGATGCAAGCCACAATAAGTCGGAAAGAAAGTAGACAGAAAGAAAGTAGATCTATTAACTGGGCTATATTAACAGCTATTAATGACATTAGCAGTTTTAGGACACTGTACTGTGTAACAGACTCTGTCACAAGTAGTCTTCATTTCAACCTCACAATAGCCATGCAAGCCAGGTATTACTGAGCCCATCTTACAAATGAAGAATTTGGGCTCAATCATAAGTAGGAGAATTAATATTTATCTCCTGGTGTAAATGACCAGATTCTGACCCCCTAAGCCTACTGACTAGTTAACCTGTATGTCTATGGCAGCCTATATAAAGTTATGATTCCTACTAGTTCTTGATTGTACCCAATCAAACTTATGTAGCAAATGTAATTACTTTATTGATTTAGTGATTGACTCTCTTTTAAAAACCTTTGTTACACTAGGAGGACAAGAGAGCAAAGGCGGCTGTAATGCTTGTGTTGAGGCAGAAGCTCTGAGAGCGTGCAACTCGCAGTCGGGTGTGGCATGGAGTATTTGTGGGGAAACTGGTTAGCTAACACACAACTGTCAACTACGATTGGATAGCTGTCTGCTGCTATTTGCCAAACTAGGGAACACAGGTTGGCTAATACTTGTGAAGTTGTATGTAACTAAATGATATTATTTTCAGCTGTTTATTTTAAATCCCACTAAAATTTTTTTCATAAAATCGAGGCATTATAAAAGGTGACTCATCAAGATATGTTTACTTGCCCCAGGACACAAGCAATGACAGAATAGAAGGGATGAAGTCCGTGAATTG
>NW_007743589.1:13787-14549 GCF_000696425.1 Galeopterus variegatus | reverse complement strand
ATGTTTACTTGCCCCAGGACACAAGCAATGACAGAATAGAAGGGATGAAGTCCGTGAATTGTTCAAGTCAAAGAGTTTCCGTGCAGTCATGCACCAGAAGTTGGGTGGCCTTTGTCCTTCTGGCCAATGCTCTAGAGCAGAAAGGTGTGATGCCCTGCCCCAGCCATCGTGAAGGCCACAGTGACACTCATATAACAAGAGACAGTTTAGCAAAAGAAAAGTATTACAACTTTATTTAATCAAAGTTTTGTGTGACACAGGAGCCTTCAGAAATGAAGACCCACAGAGCCACAGAACACTGCCTATGTTTACACTTAGGTTTGATGAAGAACGGGCAGCCATGCAGAAATGCGACTGGACAAAGCGTGTGATCGAGTGGGAGCAGACGAGGGGGACCCCGCCAGGCCTGTCTGCTCAGATTCCTCTTGGCCTCTCTGTGGCATTCCTTCCTCCTGGGTATGGGGCAGGACCCCTCAGGAATGAGAGTGTTCCAGAGAGAAGGGAAAAGTAACCTTTCTGGGTTTTATGATTTGCTTTGGGGAAAAGGGATTCGAATTTCTATGACTGGAAAACCAGAGAAATTCTGGTTTCTATTACTTGATCCAGGAGAGAAAAAGAGGTGAGAGACAGGAGGACAAGAGAAGGTCAGAGAGACCCTGCTTCTGAGGCCCTTCCCATCTCCTTTAGTTCGAAGCGTTCAGCCTGCCATGGCACCGTACTTTGGATTATCATGTTCTGAGCCCTGAGAATACAGACAGAGAA
>NW_007743589.1:11519-12165 GCF_000696425.1 Galeopterus variegatus | reverse complement strand
AGATATTTCCTAAAAGTTCTGGCCTTGTGGCCAAAGACTTGACAATTTTTAGTAACAGTTATCTCCAGTACAGCATTCTCTCTTTAATAAAATGTTGGAGCTCCTGCAGCATGAGGAAAATATCAACTAGAGAGCTGGTGCCTTTTCTCTGCTTAGAGATTATATGCTTTGCTAATTGGAGTTCTGTCATGCAAAAACCATAAAAGTGTTTCGGAAGTTTAAAGAGAATTTATTTTTTAAAAATTAGCTTTTATAAAATAGACTATGAGTAGAAAAGGTGACTTTGAAAATCCATACAAAGGTAGTAATGCGGATTGGGAAATTTTCAGAGTGGAGGCTCTACATTGTCTCCCATGAATGTGATACTTATGTAAAGACAAACATGACTTCAAGGGAACCATCCATACATCTCCTGGGTTAATTAGCACACAAGGGCAGAACCATTAAAGTCCACGTCTTTCACTGCAGGAGATGGAGTTCTCAACTTATATCTCAATAATCACACTGGATCTTTCAGAAAAAAAAAATGTATTTTCAGATTTCCTGGTTTAGGAAGATAATGAATCTTGCAAGTTAGCTCATAGCTTGCAACTTGAGAATCATCTCCTGGAGTCCCAGATTTTACTGATAAAAGGAATTTTGAACA
>NW_007743589.1:9316-11108 GCF_000696425.1 Galeopterus variegatus | reverse complement strand
AGAACCATTAAAGTCCACGTCTTTCACTGCAGGAGATGGAGTTCTCAACTTATATCTCAATGATCACACTGGATCTTTCAGAAAAAAAATGTATTTTCAGATTTCCTGGTTTAGGAAGATAATGAATCTTGCAAGTTAGCTCATAGCTTGCAACTTGAGAATCATCTCCTGGAGTCCCAGATTTTACTGATAAAAGGAATTTTGAACAATGATGTCTTCACAAGTATCTTCCCCTCTTGCACAAGTGGACCTGGTCACACACATTGCATACAATCATTGAGAAATATCCAGAAGCTATTTAAAAGAATATTTCAATGGCTTGGCTTGCTGTTAAAATGGCTTTTTTTTTTAAACTTGGCTTCCCAAAGTCATGGTTTTCAACTGGTATCTTTCACTGCATATATACGCAGCAGAGATACATTGCAACCAAACGTTTCTCCTATTCACTAATTTTTTAATGTTCTTAGATAAACAGATTTTTCATACTTTACTATTTTAGTTAAATCCATCAGAGCTTTAGCCCCTAGCTATTTTCTAATTGCTCCATTTCTTTGGCACATTTTTCCTCCTTGCCACTCAGAACACATCAAACTTTTATTTCATTATTGAGCTTCCAAAAATTTTATCCAATTTACTTGTTCTCTCATCTTTACTTGCCTAGGAATATGTTCTATTTTCTTATACCAGCGATTCCACCCCATCTGAGCTAACTGCGCTCTGTTCGTCATGACGTTGTTACCATCCTGCAGTTGGAAACCATGATACACTGAGTGCTTCCAGTTTTCTTCAGAGATGAATATTCTAATTCCCATAAAATTCTTATTGATAAAGGCAGCAAAAAGGACTGGTGTAACATATGCACTCAATTCCTTTTAAGTAGAATCTTTTCCATGAAACAGCAACTTCTTAATGTTGCATCCTGTTGTTCTGATTATTGTACAGTATATAAAAATTGATAAAATTGATAAAACATCACAATTCATTCAGGAAGAAAAACTTTAAATTAAAAAAAATTATCACCCGGGAAATACTAATGCAAGTATAAACAAGGATGAAATGCATTCTTTTCCTCGTAGATCTTGACCAACAAGAGTGTGGCATTATATTTCTAAGTGGCCAGTGAGTTACCTATCCAGTACAAACGTGGAGCAAGCACACCACCATGTAGTGGAAATAAAACAAATGCTGAAACAGTTTGCTGAACTGTCTCTCCCAAAGGATGACTCAGTGGTAAGAAGCAGTAGTAGACATTTCTGACCAGAGCTATGAGGCTGAGGAAATCTGATCATATTTTCTGTCCATTTGGTTTCATAAAATTCTCAGGCTATATATTTCTTATATGACAATCACACTGTGCAATCACCCACAGCCACTTATGAGGTTTTGGCATCCTGGGGTGGGGGGTGGGGCTCGTCCTATTCCCAATTACTCTGTAGGTTCTTGATGGAGTGGGAACGTGATTGGAGAAAGTGCATGTTGAAGTAACTGCTGAACAAGAGAAGGTTCTATGTGATACATCAATCTGGGCTAAGGACAGCTTCTTGGAGGGACCCTTCCCTGTCACCCAGGAGAGGAAAGCCTTTTCTGGCCACAACAGAAGAGGTCGATTTCTACATGTGGGGATGGTTCTGTCTTTTAGAGTTGTCTTTGCCATTTCAGCAAGAACCATTGGTCAGCAGTAGGGCACAGACTGGCAGAGGCAGGGACTCCACCAGCCTGCTACTTTAGACTTTCAGTCATGAGATGTTTTAGCCTCTTTTTTCTTTTTCTTTTCTTTTTATTTCTTTTTTTT
>NW_007743589.1:5700-6727 GCF_000696425.1 Galeopterus variegatus | reverse complement strand
GGTGTTTGTTCATTTTGGCAGGGATTTTCACTCGAATCTTGGACCTCTGATTCAAGTCCCATAAGGTGTGTGTGTGTTCTGCACCTCGCTATCAGGGCGTTTTCACAATCTGTGTACACTAGATGGGGCTATTGAGCCTAGCAAAGCGTTCCCGCAGGGTGTGTAATTGTTCTTTCTTTATTTATTTATTTCTGAGACTCCGCCTCCTTTTGCCGGGCCCCTCCCCACTCTGTGTGCTCAGGACAGGGCTGAGGCGTGTCTTCTACAAACCTTGTCTTTCAGTTGAGTCATCAAAGTTGTGCCCTGCCCCGCCCTGCCCAGCAGGTTTCCAGTCTCTCCCACTGCCAGGAGTGAACTCCTCGGGGGAGGGTCCCTTAGCACACAGTTCCTCTTTGACTCCCCCCAGCATGGGTCAGCCCCCTGGGAGAGCTCACTAGTAGCTTCATTGTAGCTCAAGAGCTCTCTGGGCTCCCCTCTCCCCACCAGAAATCAGTTAGGGGTTCTTCCAAACTGAGGCCCCCAGAGATGGAATCTGCCTCCCGGAAACAGGGAGTTTACCTGGGGCCGACACCCAGGGTGTGGTGGAGAGACGATCTGGACAGGCTCCTCTTCCCTGCCCTCCCGATGCTGGCCGGGGGCTCCCCACGCTACCAGTCCCATCTAAGATCCGTGGTGAGAGTGGGATTGTAGGCCGGTCCACAGGCCCCGGGGTGCCCCGCGTCGAGGTAAGCAAATGGCACATCTCAGTGATGAGCCGCGCCAAGCAGAGATGGCTGGCCTGCCCTCACTAAGCCGGGCATCTCCGCCCCCACCCGATAAAAGGGAGACAGCTCTGTTGTGGGTGCCTAGCCTGGTGTGGTAGGCGGGAGCCAGGTGGGCGGGGAGCAGTTGGTCTTCGCCCCGCAAGTGGGGCTGTGCTGGGGGTGACTCACAGAGCTCGCAGAGTTGGGCCGGTCCAGCATATTCCACTCCATTTCTGTGTAGTCTCTGCTGGCTTACTTGGCCTTTGTTGTCTTGGTCTGCTCGC
>NW_007743589.1:1961-5475 GCF_000696425.1 Galeopterus variegatus | reverse complement strand
CGCTCTCAGGAGTCTTCTTTTGTGTTGGCCCTAAAACCTCGAACCTGTTGTTGCTTGTTTGTCATTGTAGGATCGTTGTTGAAAGAATTATTCATTTTTTTGTTGCTCTTGCAAATGCAATTAGTACTCTGGTATCACAGCGCACACTTCTCAGGATCGCGCTGTTTCCTGGCACGGCCGCTCCAGACCCTGTTGCTCTTGCAAATGCAATTAGTACTCTGGTATCACAGCCCACACTTCTCAGGATCGCGCTGTTTCCTGGCACGGCCGCTCCAGACCCGTCGCCATCTTAGAATCTTTTCTTTTTATTTCTTTCTCTTTTTTTTTTCTGACAAAATAGTAGGCTCAATTTCAAGATACCGACAATTTAAAGATAAGGATATCCCATTTGGCAAAGGGGAAATTATCTGGTTTGAATAGTTGTAATTAGCAACAGCCTAGTATTCAGTCTTTCACCAAATATTTCTAGGCCCCTACTCTGTGCCAGGCACTAATCTAGGCCCTGGGATTCTGCACTGAAGGACAGATCTCCTGTCTTATGGAGTCCACATTACAGTGGAGGAGAGAGGCAATGATCAGATACACTAGTAACTACGTATTGTCTTGAAGAATGTTAAGTTCTACAAAGAATTTATGGCATGGTACTGGGTTAAGTGACCTTGGGAGGGGACAGAGGAAGAAAGCTACTGAAAGCATCCAGTGAAGTCTTTTCTGTGCAGGCAACGCTAGAGCTGATATATGATGGGTGAAAAGACGGAGTCACAGGAAGATCCACGGTCCACGTTCAAGAGGACACTGTAAAGATCCTGAAGAAGGACCAAATAAATGCTGTGGTGCTTACCGTCTGCTCTGTAAGACAGCCACCAAATGACTACCAAATTAACACACACACAGTTCTGGAAGGTTTTTATTTTAAAATCCACAAAAGACATGCAAGCTATCTGAATCCAAAGGGCCACAAGTCCCTTTTATAAACTGTTTCTTTCTTCTGTTGGACGTCCACCATGTAATATAGGAGGAACATCCATTAATGACTTGAAAGGAATTTACTGGTAGCTCCTGGAAGAACACCTTGTCCCAGGCTGACTGATGATGATGATGATAGTTTCCTTTGAGCCATAAACAACCTGTGTTCTCTCACATTCTGCGGCGTCTGCAGAGTCTTCAACTGTCTTGTGGTACACAATACATTCTCTGCTTGACGGGTACAAATGTTGCTGAATGTTTGTCAGCATCAGGGGCTGTCAGGCATAATGATCTATCATTCTCCTAACTTAAGGGATCTTACAAAGTTGAAAAAAATTTGAAGGTGAAAAATATCATGCAAAAATTTAAATGGACTCCAGGTTAACTTTCTAAGTTGAAAATGCAATTAGAGAATTTTTTTAAAAATTTAATTTTTAATTGTGGAAGATCACTTAAAACTCAATTCTTTAAAAAGCATGTCTAACCGTGGTGGCAATAATGAGCTATGTACTGCATACTAAATAGAACAGTGTGGCTTCTATAAGACTTAAAGATCTAATGGTGAAAATATTTGCAAACATGAACCTGTAAAATAAAATTATTCCTACATTCAATATTTTTGGTTGCTTTTTGTGAACAACACATTTTAAGAAATAGCATAGACAAAGCACTAAAGAGATGAAAGGTTGAATAAAATCTTCTATTTTTACTCAAAGGCAGAGTAAAGGAAACGGATGTGACACCAATAAAGAAAGATGCTGTGAGGAAAATACATAGTATAGATGTTTCTTCCCCTTTACCATATGAGTATATTTTAATCTTCCAAGGTCAGGCATGTCAACTTCCAAAGCTCTAATGCCTCAATACCTGGCACATGTTAAGTATGTGGTAAATATTTACAGAATGAAAGGAAGGGAGGAAGTGAGGACGACACTCCATAATAGGGCCCACATTTGAAACTGTGTATGGAGATTACCAGGATCCAGTTACACCCCTTACCCCTTACCCCAGTGGGTTCCAAATAAATTGAGGAGATACAGGCAGCAGATGAGGAAGCAAATATGAGCTTCATACCTCATGAAGTAGGACGTAACAGAGAATGCCTTAGTGCTGACCAAAGTGAGATCCAGACCTAGGGCTCACCCTTGGGGACTCAGGGTGCCCAGTGTGACCCCTCCTGAGCCAGCTACATGGAAAATGGCTCACTGTCTGTCTCTCACTGCTGGGTCATGGGAGGAGGGACTGACAGAGTAGGCCAGAAAGGGAGAACTACTGCCCCCTGGGAGGCCAGGCCTGTCCCAGAGGGAGCAGAGGAAGCCATTCTCTCACCAATTGGCCATGTCCACCCTACTCACACTGGGGACTAAGCAAAGAATGGAGACTGCAAAAGTGGCCTCATGGATACATGGGGACTAGGGATATGATTCCTCATATTTCTGACTATATTCCCAAAGATTTCTTTTTCTCTTATCCTAACTTTCTACAAAAGGGGTGGGGAGAGTATTTCACATTTTAAGCTCACAAGAAATCTGGGGGTAGAAAAATCAGTATATCCTGTTCTTGAACAACATTTGGAAAACAAGGAAGATATTTTAAAATACCTTCCTAACCTAATGGAAAATGGGAATAATATTTGCATGGATTCACCACCAAAACAGAAATACAGATGAAAAATAAACATCTGAGAAGATACTTAGTATCATTATTCATTAAGGAAATTCAAATTAAAACCTTGGTGAGATACTACCACTAAATTGTAGAATGGCTGCAATTTAAAAACTGACAGTACCAAGTGTTGATAAGAAGGTGAGTTAACTTGAACTCTCATACATTGCTGGTGAGAATGCAAAATTGTACAGCCACATCTTAAAACAATTTGGTAGTTTCCTCTAAAGTGTAAACATACACTTCCATATATAAGTGGGAGCAAGCAAGCCCACCTCTAGACATCTGCCTAAGAGAAATGAGAACAGATGTCCACACAAAGACCTGTGCACAAATGTTCATAGCAGCTTCACTAATCATAGCCCCAAGCAAAATGACAGAAATGTCCATCAACTGATAAATGATTGAACAAATTGTGGTATATCTATACAATGCAATATTATTCAGCAAAAAAAGAAATAACTGTTGATATGTGCAACAATACAAATGGATCTTAAAAGCATTATGTTAAGTGAAAGAAGTCAGACACAAAAGGCTTCATATTGTAGATTCCATTTGTAATATAACCAGTCACAAAAAAGCAAAACTATAAGGACTGAAATAGATCAGCAGTGTCGGGAGCTGGGAGTAGGGGAAAGGATTGGTTTTAAAGAGGCACAGGGGCCGAGCCCGTGGCGCACTCGGGAGAGTGCGGTGCTGGGAGTGCAGCAGTGCTCCCGCCACGGGTTTGGATCCTATATAGAGATGACCGGTGCGATGCGCTCACTGGCTGAGCACAGTGCGGCCAGTCTCAAAAAGGACAAAAAAAAAAAAGTTAAAAATTAAAAATAAAATAAAGAGGCACAGTTCTAAAGAGGAACATTTTGTCCTTTTTGAGACTGGC
>NW_007743589.1:0-1786 GCF_000696425.1 Galeopterus variegatus | reverse complement strand
GAACCCACTGCGGGAGCGCTGCTGCGCTCCCAGCGCCACACTCTCCCAAGTGTGCCACGGGCTCGGCCCTAAAGAGGAACATTTTGAGGTGATAAAAATACTTTATATCTTGGTTGTGGTGGTGTTTACACGACTATACACATTTGTCAAAACTCATCAAATTGAACACCTAAAAAGGGTGGAATTTTATTGTATATAAATTGTACCTTAATAAATCTGACTTTTTGAAAAATGAGTCTTAAACTTCTAAAACAACATTGGTCAAACCAACCAAGGCAAAAATTGTATATATCTAGGTCCAGCATCAGGCAGGAGCATGCACAGAGTTGTTATCTGGAGGAGCCACGGGCTGTCCCCACCACCTGGCAGCAGGTAGGAGCACTCATTGGGTCCTAGGCAGGGGCTCTGGGCAGCCTCCACTGCCCAGAAGAAGGCAGGAGCACACGCAGGGTCCTAGGCAGGAGCCACAGACAGCCTCCATATCCTGGCAGCAGTCAGGAGAACACACGGGGTCCTAGGCAGGAGCCATGGGCAGCACCCTGAGCCCAGCAGCAGATAGGAGCATGCTGAAAACACCACTTCTGCAAAGGTGGCCCACTATAGCCACAGCTGCTACAAAAGTGGGTCACTGTCATAGTAGTAGCTGCAGCCACCATGCAGGTAGCCTGCCAGACACTTAACTGCATTGACACAAGGAGAGTCACCAGAGGAGACCAGAAAAAGAAGAGGAAGTCTCTTTTCTCAAAGCTTCTCCAGAATAATAGAAAAAACAACTGCTCTATCAGACAACCAGACATCAATGTACAGATACTAAACACACACACACACACACAAAAATGACACCACCAAAAGAATAAGTAATTCTCAAATACCAGACTCTACAGAGCAGGAAAACCTTGAGATGACTTAAGAGGAATTCCAAGCAACAATCTTAAAGAAACTCAATGAAGTACGAGAATATTCAGTTAGACAACATAATGAAATCAGAGAAAAAATCCAGACTATGAAGAAGGAAATTTACAAAGAGATTAATACCTTAAAAAAGAATACAGCAATACTATTTAAATGGAAAGATTAATTCAGTGAAATAAAAAGCACAACTGAGAGTTTAAGCAGCAGGCTAAAACAAGTAGAAGAAAGAATTTTTGATTATGAAGATGGCCTTTTCAAAATAGCCCAAGCAGGAAAAAAAAAAAAAAAAGAAATAAGAATTTTAAAAAATAAAGACAATCTAAGAGAGCTAGGAGACAACCTTAAACACACAAACATTAGAATCATGGGTGTTCTAGAAGGGGAAGAGAAATGAAAAACTGTTGAAGATCTATTCAATGAAATAATAATGGAAAACTTCCCAGGTATAGTGAGAAACATGGACCTTCAGATACAAGAGGCTCAAAGAACACAAAACAGATTCAATCCAAAAGATCCTCTCTGAGAACATTATAGTTAAACTGGTAAAGCTCAAACACAGAGAGAATCCTAGAAGCAAGAGAAAAGCATGAAGCCACCTATAGGGGAGCCCTATGGGACTAACAACAGCAGATTTCTCAACAGAAACTCTACAGACAAGAAGAAAATGGGGTGATATATTCAAAACACTAAAAGAAAAAAATAAAACCCTGCCACCCAAGAATACTCTACCCAGCAAGGCTATCCTTCAGAAATGAGGGAGAACTTCACTGTCAGTAGCAACAAGAAGAGAGAAGGAAGATGGCGATGGGTCTAAGCGGCCGTGCCAGGAGACAGCGCGATCCTGTGAGCCGTGCGCTGTGATACCAGAGTATTG
>NW_007743588.1:17328-19051 GCF_000696425.1 Galeopterus variegatus | reverse complement strand
TGGATAAGGAAACTGTTATACATCTACACAATGGAATACTACTTTGCTATAAAAAAAGAATAAAATACTATCATTTGCAACAACATGGATGGACTTAGAGAAAATTATATTAAGTGAAACAAATCAGGCACAGAAAGAGAAATACCACATATTCTCACTTATTCGTGGGAGCTAAAAATTAGTAAATAAGTAAACACACAAACAGATAAAGGTTTAGGGGAGAAGACAGAATAACCACAAAAAAAACTTGAACTATTTAAGCCAAGTGCACAGATATGATGTGTGTGTTGGGGGGGAGGAACGGGTAAAGAGGCTTGAAAATCAAGTACAATATATTTTGAGAATTGAAATAAAATTAAATTACGTTTTTAAAAAAGAATAATACAATAACACATTGTATAATTCAGTGTTTTCAAAAGAAACATTTTAAGTCAATAGAGAAGAAATTGTTTATTNCAATGACATTTTTCTCTGAGATGGAAAAAGCTATCCAGACATTTATATGGAACAGCAAAAGGCCATGCATAGCCAAAGCAATCCTGAGGGGGAAAAAAAAAAAAAGAAAAGCTGGTAGCATAATACTACCTGACATTAAACTATATTACAAAGCTATAATAACCAAAACAGCATGGTACTGGCATCAAATCAGACACATGGATCAATAGAACAGAATGGAGAACTCAGAAATTAACCCATATACCTACAACCATCTGATCTTTGACAAAGGAACCACTTCTGCATACTGAGGAAGAGACTGCCTTTTCAACAAATGGTGCCGGGAAAACTGGATAATCATTCATAGGAGAATGAAACTAGACCCGTATCTTTCACCATATACCAAAATCAATTCAAAATGGATTAAAGAATTAAATATACACCCTGATAAAATAAAATTCCTTAAAGAAAACATAGGGGAAACACTCCAGGAAATAGGAGTGGGTATAGAATTCATGAATAGGAGCCAAAAAGCAGAGGCAACTAAAGGTAAAATAAACAAATGGGATTATATTAAACTGAAAAGTTTCTGCACAGCAATAGAAACAATCAAGAAAGTAAAAAAAAAAAAAACAACCAACAGAGTGGGAGAAAATGTTTGCTAAATATACATCTGACAAAGGATTAATATCCAGAATATACAATGAACTCAAACAACTTTACAACAAAGAAACCAAATTAAAAAATGGGCAAAAGAACTGAACAGACATTTCTCAAAGGAAGACATATGAATGGCCAACAGACACATGAAAAANAAGAACTGAACAGACATTTCTCAAAGGAAGACATATGAATGGCCAACAGACACATGAAAAAGTGCTCAATATTAGTCAGCATCCCAGGAAATGGAAATCAAAACCACACTGAGATACCATCTCACTCCAGTTAGGAGAGCTAAAAGTGCTGGAAAGGTTGAAAAGAAAATGAACTCTTATCCATGGTTGGTGGGGCTGAAAGATGGTGCCACCTTTATGGAAAATGATATGGACGTTCCTCAAACAATTACAGATAGATCTTCCATATGACCCAGCAATCTCACTGCTGAGAATTTACCCAGAAAAATGGAAATCATCATGCCAAAGGGATACCTGTACTCCAATGTTTATTACAGCTCTGTATACAATAGCCAAGAGCTGGAAACAGACAAAATGTCCATCATCCAATGAGTGGATAAGGAAACTGTTATACATCTACACAATGGAATACTACTTTGCTATAAAAAAAGAAT
>NW_007743588.1:12852-16610 GCF_000696425.1 Galeopterus variegatus | reverse complement strand
TTGTATAATTCAGTGTTTTCAAAAGAAACATTTTAAGTCAATAGAGAAGAAATTGTTTATTAAATAAATAATATGAGAATATCTTAGTTAAAAAATAAATTTTAATTCATACTCAAAATTTATATTAAAAGAAATTCCAGAAGTATTAAATAATTAAATTACAGAAAAATGCCACTAAAATACAATAAGGTAAACATAGTATATATGATTTTAATTTATGTTGTCCGGGGTTAGACCTTCCTCAATAGCATAAAAATGTGAGAAGTTACATTTTAAAATGCTCAATAAATTTAACCTATGTACATTTTTAAAAATTGAGTGGTAACAGTTGACCAATTAATGTTAGTGACAGCTGTTGCTGTGTAACAAGCTACCACATAATCTCAGAGAAGTATTGCAGAAGGATTTTTTTTTTATTTTTTGATGCCCAGGCATCATCTCTTTGAGTCTGGATGGCTTGATCAAGACTGGGCTCTGCTGGGTGGCTCTTCCCCACTCAGCCTGCAGCACGGGCTGGGATTGGATTCTGGCTGTGTTTGGGCTCAAGTCTTTACATGTGTTCATTATGGTGTCCAGGCTAAAAGGGCAATGGTGACTTGGGAAAATCTCATCTCATTGTGGATCACCAAATGCTAGTATTTAAGACAATTATTGCAAACAAAATTTAATTTGTCTCTCTTCTCACATCTACTAACTCATCTTTGAGCAAAACAAGTCACATTGACAAGGACAAAGTCAAAGGGTGATGAAATATACTCCCTCATGATGCAGTAAGGGCCAGCGTATGCATGTATAATAACAAGAGAGATGTGAAAAATTGGAATGAATATTTCAATTTTTGACAGCAAGGACGAATTTGTGATTCGTATCACACAAAAAGGCAACTTTCCCTGTACATAAATAGCTTCTATAAATCCATTAGAAATAAATTGAAATGCAGAAGAATAATTAACAAAATATATGAATAGACAGTTTTCAGAAAAGAAATATCCTTTAAATATATATAAAGATATTCTACCTTATTTTTAAGAAAATAAATGTAAATTAAATTTGGCAAAGATTGGCAAAAAATAAAAACAAAATAAAGCTACCTTGTGTTGGTGAGACATTTTCATATATTAGTGATGGGTGTGCAAACTGGTAAATGTGCAGAGGAAATTTAATATACATTTACATATATATTTGCTTGTATATTTTACCTATATCTCTTATGTACATAAGTTTGGAATGCACATGATCTTAGACCTAGCAATTCTATTTCTTTACACATATTTTTCCTACAGCTCTATACCCGCATTTGCTAAATAATTGTGCACAAGCTCATTTATGGCAATAGTTCAAAACAGTAGAAGACTGGAAACATCAAACGGCTACCAGTTTCTGACTAGTTATTTGAATACCTCTGTACAACTGTATTCAGCCTTTAGAAAGAATTAGCCAGCTGTATATGTACTCATGTAGAATGATATTAATGACATATTAAGAGTAAAAACAGCAAAATAGGGAATATTTCTGTAGGAAAAATAAAAACAACAGCAACATATAATGAAATCTTTTTGTGGTAAAGTTGGAAAATATTCATAGCATGACTAAAGAATAAAAAATAAGTAAGAGTGTTGTCTCGGGAAAGGGAAACTTGCAAGCAATTACCCGCTCTCACTGAGGTGGAAGGTAAGAGAACAGTATTCCCATCAATAGCTATCTAAAGAGCCTGGGCCCTTTTTCTAAGCGTTTAGAGAAAATGTGTAAGTATATTTACAACTCAAAATTTAACAGTAGAACTTGTAGTCATATCCTGTTTCCTATTTGTTTTAGGTCAATAGCACTTAAATGCCTTTCACACATTTTGTTATATCTGAGGAGTCTTCAAAAAGTTTATGGAAATAATTATTTGTGTTACCTTTTAGTTGTATTTTTCCATGAACTTTTTGAAGTGTCATTTATGTATCCAAGAGAGAATATGAATTTTAGAATGCAAATTTTTTCAGGATATCCACCATCCTCTTTCAATTCCTTTGAAATTACCCCTTATTATTTATTGCACTGATGATTCTGATAATGATGACAGTCCAGGTTATAATAATTTCCATGTTATCATTCAGCCTTCAAAAATTATCTGCTCAAAATTTTTATAATAATACTCAAATTCCTTCATTATAAGTGTTATAAAGATGTCAAATACAGCAATTGAAAGGAAACCTTAATAAGGATAATTTTTTTCTTGTTGTGGAAATTCCTCTACTTTAGATCTATTGATCAATTTTCTTGAATGTACATAAAGAACTAAACTATGTGTTAGTTTAAAACTACAGTTTTTCCTTGACATGCTAAATATAAAATATATTTCACTCAAGCACTGTTTTCTGCTAGGAAGTTAAATATCCTTTGACAGATCTTTGCCATGATAATCCATTTTTCTACTTATTTGTTTGGGCTTTTATTTTAGAAAATCTAAGTGAAGTTAAATCGAGTTGTTCTGGTTACTTTTGTAATATGTTACAAAAAAATCTCAAGGAACACTGAAGTCATTAGAAGAACTGATGATGATTGAGTGGCCCAAATTTTCCTGTGGATTAAGGGATAAATCAACAACTTTGTGACCTTGAGTATGTATTAAAGATTTTTATGACCTAGTTTCCTCATCTATAAAATATGAATAATAATAACTACTTATTAGGATTGTGGGAGCCACATAAAATGTATTAGAACAGGGTCTGAGAAAATAATTAGTAGCTAACTATAGTTATTTTTACCAAAATTTTTATTAAATGTTACTATGACACTTAAAGATCTTCCACCATGTCTTATACTTATCACAAGAGAAAAGTTGTAAATTATGGCATGTTAATTCATCATAACTAGTCCTAGTTACTTAATAATACATTGAATAATGGATCCTGCTTTTGTAACATACAGAACCTGTTAATCTGGATGGATGGATAGATAGATAAGAGATAGGAAGTGCTTAGTTTCCCTGGGTTCAGGTCTCAGGACATGCCTCTGGGTTTCAAGTCACTCCACAAGGTCTCAAGTCCCTCCTCTAAGCCCTCTCTAGAGGAGAGTTACTGTTGCTTGCTGGACCTATTTTTGGCACCAAAAGAGGGAAACTAAGACCACAAGGAGCTGGTTTATGCAAATTTAAATATAATCTAAATCTAGAGAGGAGTTATATAACTCTTATAGCTGAGCATGCTCAGTAAAGTGGAGTTTATCCTTTGAATGACCTTTCACTAGTGGTGCTAAAGAGCACAGAATATTCTTGAATATTTTCAATGCATGTGATAGAATTGACCAATGAGCATTCCATGAAAGGAGACCATGTGAGCATGTGCAAAACTATCTTACATAATTGGAAACCGCCCCCTTAGTTGAATATTCATTAGATAACATGAATATGTATTAGATAGCAAAACCATAAAAGTTGATTCCTAGCAGAAGGCAGGGTTGTGGCTCACTTTAGTAGGAGCAATGTGCACATTACAAGCTGAGGCGTGGATGCTTTATTTTTGTGTTAAGCTTACTTTCATCAGGCAGCTGCTCACTCTCTTGAGCCAGCCTGCACTCTCTCCTAAACTTTAAATGTGTATTTCTTACTTTTGTGTTAAACTTGGAGTGGGCCCCGGTTAGTCTCTGGAGCTAGGCTGCACTCCCTCTGTGAAATCGATAACTCTTGATTGTCACATTAAACTTGCTCTCATTTTCTACTGTGACTCTGCTCTTGAATTCTTTCCTGTGGTGGAGTCAAGAACCTGGTAAGA
>NW_007743588.1:0-12427 GCF_000696425.1 Galeopterus variegatus | reverse complement strand
TTGAATTCTTTCCTGTGGTGGAGTCAAGAACCTGGTAAGAGGACAGGGTGGGTTGAGGCTGGCTATTGGCCCTCCCAGACCCTCTCTTCCAGCATCAGATAAATAGATAATAACTATACATTAATCTAGTAAATTAAAATCCTATAAATTTTTATATTAATTTCTCCAGCTACTTTCTCACATATCTTGTCAGGCTGATGCTACAATTTTTATTACATGATTAAAATATCTAATGGAGATATTAAGGACAGGTATAAGTACAGAAATTTTTATAGCTTTCCATCAAAAAATAATGTTTTCTCCTCTTTCCCTTTCTTCAAAAAATGAACATACATTTGTGTTTCAGTAGACTTATGAATTTAAGCAATAATCTTACAGGCAATTGTATCAAGTGGTTTTGAATGTTCTTAAAGTAAAGAAAATTTTGGTTTCAAAAGTGGCAAGTTATTTTTGCAAAGAACAGTGAGGTTATGGACTATTAAACTGAAACATTAACTCTGCACTTGCAAGGAACAAAAATTCAGTAATGCAGAGGGAGATACTTAGATTCCAATAATTCCATAATACATCCATTAGTAAGAAAACATCCAAAGCAGAACGATAATTTTTATCTTCATGATGTATATTCAATTTTATACATATTGTTATATTTAAATCTTATTAAAAATTCAGTGGAAATTAGTATGTAATTTTAATGATGAGAAACTGAATTCAGAGAATTTCAGTGATTAAATATTTGCTAAAAGTCTCCCTGAAACTAAGTTAAAAACTTAATAGGATATAAAGTTTTTAATTTATCCCCCAAATAATTGAATGATGAAAACGGTCTGAATAATAAATATAAGGGAAGAAAACTAGGATTAGTTTAAATTATATTCAGCATGACCCTAAGTACTAATCATGATATATAAGATTCATAGTAATAATGTAAACTGAGGGACACTACACCAAATAGAAAATCATTTTATTCCAAAGTTAACTAGTATATTTGAAATGTTATTATAATGTCATTTTAATATTAATTCTATATGGTTCAGATCATATTACATCATATATATCTCATGTGAACTTAATATAGAATTAATAATGAAGATAACTGGGATATATGTTAATGCATAAAATTTATTTGTATGACAATTTTATATTTATAATCATATAATTATGGAATAATTTTACCTTCCAGTTGAAATATATAATACTTTGTTTACATCTCAGTAAGAAAACATTATGCTAGTCTTTCTTGAAAGTTTAAAAAGTTTTTTTTTTTCCTCTGGAGTACGACAGTATTAAAATCCCATTGTCTCTCAGTATCCAGATTGAAAGTGAATTTATTTTACAGAACAAACACTCAGTGAGAGCAACAGGATCACTTGAAATGAGAGGAATCACTGGATCTTTGCGGATGCCCCATATGGAGCCAGGCATCTCTCTATCAAGAATTGTCAGCTGTTTTCCAAAGCGGGAGCCTTTCATTGGAAGCTAACAGTGGCTTTGAAATTCTGTATCAGGAAACAAGATAACTGCAAAACGAAAACAAGATTTATTAGGAGTTTTATTGAGCATTTCAAATTAAATAGAGGGGGCAGAAATGGTGAAAATTGACCTGTTTATAGATAAGTTGATTAGAAACTAAATATAGAACACAGATTAAAGCACCCACTAACAGATTCAGTACTAGATTCTAAACAGACTCATGGTCTCAGAAGGAAATCTAAAAGCTATTAAATTAACTTACTGCAAGTTTTATAGTATAAATTATTAAATTTACACATTTCCCTAGAGATTTATTTCACAATGTCTGGTCCAATAATGCAATAGGAATTGGCTAAAAACAATAGTTTCAACAGTCATAAAAAATGAATCTTTACGAAAGCACAGCTTACACGCTGGACTGAGAGCTGATCTGTGTCCCACAGGGTCTCTGCCATCAGTGATGATGAATGTCACTTTACTGCCTCCCTCCCAGGTCTGGGAAGCCCTCTCCAGAAAGTGAGCAGAGTCAATTAGACCAGGAAGTATCTAAAACTGCGTGTCTATGAATTGTGATAAGTGGGCTAGGACAGAGACTCTGATACTGCCACAGATATTATTGTCAAAGCAAGCATCAGGACATTAACAAAAGTGGTCTGAGGCTTAGTTTTAAGAATTCTGTCTGTGCTACCCATTAGTTCACACCTTATAAGCCACCTCATTCCTTTAAGAGGTGGTGCTTTCTGAACAATTTTTCCCCCAAGGTTTTTACCTTTTATCTTGCAATTCTGTTCTCTTCTCTCTCATCTAATATTCCAAAAGAGGGCAATGACCTTTCATTTGAAAAGCAACTATATTAGTTCTTTTTCCTCAAAGTCGCCAATGTATGACAGTTATATTTTGCTGAATGATAAAATATTGGATCTTTTCCAGCATGTTAAAATTCCCTTACTCCTTCCTCCATAGGTATTATTCAACTTTCGTGAGGTGCTCAGCACTTGGGGGAATGGAAGAGTTGCAAGCCACATGTAGATTTTTGTAGTGCTCCAATGGCAGCATCATTCTCCATGCTTCCAGGACACTGGGACATTCCCATGGCCACAAAGCTTCTGGGAACAGGCCTTGAGGCATCAGGGCAGGGATGGTTTCCTTCAGTGCTCTAGGATTTCACTAGTCTTGGTCAAAAGAATTCAGCAACCCATCTTTTATTCTTTCTTTTTCTATATTAAATGATACAGGATCTTTGATGCAATTTTCAATGAATCCACAATAGCGCCTGACACATGGATGGACACGATTCAATATTGCTACAGTTTGACTTGGAATCTAAGTCATGTTGGCAAGTTGAGGTGAAGGGAGTATCAGAAAGTGACCTGATTTTAGCTACAATGTCCCAAAGTTGTTCTTCTACTTTGTGATTTGAAAACTGTTCCTAAGAAAGTGTTTCAGCTAAAATATATTTATCATCCAATCCAATAGTTTGTGGAAATGCAGCTATACAACCCATGTTTATAAGACAGATAGGTAAATGGGTAGATACAGAAACATACAGGCATTTAGATAGATGAGAGAGACAAAGGGAAAGAGATGCCAACTCCTGAAAAATAAATCTAGGTAACAAATATCCAAGCCCTGTTTTCAATTCAGTATTGGGAACATTTCAGTTCCCATCATACCATCACCTGGAAAGGGTACATATGTTAATATTTAACTTCCAATCAAGCCATTCAAAGAATCAACAAATACTTTTTCCATGGAGATCATTTTATTTAGACTCCTCATTTTAACGTAGTACATTATTTACTTATACTCTTTTTCTGACTTAAACAAGACGGAACCAAGCAAATTTAATTAAGGAACTTCACCACTGAATTCCTATTCAATTCTGAGATAAAGCTCTTAATTTTTATATTCCTGTATAGGCGATAGTGAATATTAAGAAATAAACATCACGTCTGTACCAAATAGTTACTTGCTGAGCAGTGGTAGAGAATCTCTAAATGATGTTCTTTCATATTTTTTCTTTCTACACTATTTTAGAACTTTCTAGTTGGTACAGGATTTTGTCGTGGTGAGATTAGAAACATATTGTCAATTAAATTAATAAAAAAGGATCATTAATATTCAGACATAGATTTCATTTATATGAAAACAATGAGTTAAAAACATTGATATGCCTGTTTATCTGGGTACAGTTTTACTTAAACTTATAGTAAAAAAACTTTAATTTGATGTTTTACTATCTTTGTATGTAGGGCTAGTACAGCAAATTCAACTGGCCATATTTAGTCCGATATGTGTTGACTCAATCAAAATGTGCCAAATTGCACTTCCTTTTGTGGGTGAAAAAAATTGTACTTTGAAAATAAATTACCTATCATGGCACTGCAATGATGGGAACTAGGGACTTTTGAAGTTAATGATCTAGAATTAGAGTTATTTATTTAATTGGTTCCAGTCTACTGCAGTGTTTAACAAGCTCAGATAAATGGGCTAATCTTTCACAATTAGTCCATTTAAGTCTGGTTATTTTTAAAACTTATACCAGTAGAAATCAGAGGGTTTCCTAACACATGAAAAGTCTAGCACCATTATACTTAGAGGACATTCAAATTGCTCTTTAGCTATTCGCTCAATGAACTTTATTTGCTTTAGCATAAGGAATTCCAGAATCACAACAGACATCTGAAAAATTCTGATGGCTGCAATGAATGAAAGAAGATCATCGGTTCTTAGTGACTAAAAAGGATCCTCAATTTCTATTGAATAATCATTCCCTATTTATAAATGTGTAATTGCAGGCAGTGTAAAACAAAAGCCAATGACAACTTTTAGATGGTGACATTCATATGTAGTACATTTATTTTTGCATAGAGTACAAATCATACTAAATTTATTCTAAATGCAGGATTTGCATTTATTTAGTCTTACATAGCCACATTTTTAAAGTTTCTAAATATTTTATAACTTACTGAAAGAAAAAAAAATAACATGTATGACTCTTCATGATTGAATATCTGACCTTTCATATTATATCGTCAGTCACCACATATAAAATGGACCAGTGGAAAAAACTGACACACTATCACCTCAAGGTCAAACTTAATAACCAAATGTTTTTCAGTAAAGATAAAATACCAAAGCATAGGTTTAATGACTTGTGATGTCCTAATGGATCTCTCTCCCCCTTTCCTCCATCTACTAGCTTTCTTTGACCTTTGACCCACATAGTTTCACTCTCGGTTCAGTGTTATCCCAGTTTTGTGTTCCCTCTGAAGTCCCTTGCAGTTGTTTTATTTTTTTCTCCTCTCCATGTGTGAACTCTTTGTAACATGTATGTTTATAAATTTGTGGCACTAGGTTTTGATGAAATTTCAAAATAAAACCTCTCCTTACTCTGATTGCTTATTAGACCTTTGATAATGAAGTTAATTTACTTTCTAACTTAATTATACTAACTCTATCACCTAGAAAGCACACATGTGCTCCTGGGCTCCCTGAAAACTGAAATGAGTTAACATTTAAACCTCTGCTAATTCTAATGTCACAAATTCAATGATGGCAATTTTAAAATAACAAATCTGTTTTCTACTCACCCTCCAAAAGCAAGAATAATTTGGAATTTATGCCTTGTTTAAACCAATTTATAGAATAAGAGTAATTTGAATTCTAAGGGTGATAGTAATAGTATAGAAAAAGAGAGCAGAAGATATATTAAATTCTCTATTACAAAACATTTTAAAGTGTTATTATTGGCATTTGCATGAGAGATTTCTCATACAAGATGGTGAATTCAATTATAATTGAATGCATACAGCAATTGAATAATATTAATATTAAAAGTAATAAAAAATTACATACCTACACTTTTTGAAAAATGAAAGAAAGTCACCACTGACCAAATATGTGCTTCCATATTTAGTGTCTGTAGCAGCACATGAGTGGTAGGTCTAGAACAGAATCTATGGTGCACATACAGGAGCTCATCCAAATCCATATGACACCTGTGGTAAGGGGGTTAGAAACTCACGGACCTGGAGAAGAACTGTTAGAGCCAAGTTTCTATAAAGACAGTGTAGAGACCGACCACCCTTACATGCTACTGGTGAATCCCAGAACTTGCCTCAATAAAATTCCTGCAGGAAACTAACAAATATTATCAAACCTGTAAAGAAAACCAACTACTGGAAATACAAAAAGTAATTTTAGTGCTCAGAAGACAAGGTGATGAGAATTACAGGATAAGTAACAGGAAATGTGCCAAAAGGGAAAATAACAAACACATAGTGGCCAAAGGAACTATCAGCTTCACAGGTGGTGTCCTAATGTGATATTAAGAGGAGAATATCCACATTTTAGAACAGAAATATCCACATATAAAATGATTGGAAGCCAATATATCAAAATGTTAGCAGCAATTGATACTAAATGGTGGTTCTTTGAATCATTACTATTTATTTATTTCCAATTAGCCTCAGTAAATGTGAAGTTAATGAGAAAACCAGAGATGAAAAGTCAGAGTCCTCCTATGATACTTTAAAACCAAAATAAGACATAAATCGTTTTTTTTTTAAATTATGATAACAGATTGGGAAAAGTCCCAAGACTATTGTACAATATGCCAAAATTTATATTTAAAATATGATGTTTGATATTCTTGTTTTCTTTTAATAAAATGAGTATTGAATCCTCAGTGTTGACATCATTTTATCCATGAAAAGGCAGCTCTCTATATTTTTCTCTTAAGGACTGTGAAAGTAGCACATTGTATTTTACATGTATATGTTGTAACTTATGAAGAAATATAATTAGTACTTGCAGTGTTAAGTTTGCTCTTTGGTAGTTAACCACATATAAATTACAATGGCATAACCTTTAAAGGTAATTAAAATAGGCTTTTTAAAAATTTATTTTATCTGTGATAAATTGTTGACTTTTTTTTTTTTTGGCCTTAAAGTTTAGATAATAACATCACTGTTATAAATGTAAAGTTTATTCATTCACTTGTCTGATAATAGAGAAAGGACAAAAGGCTGAGGAAGTGCATATTAACTCCCAAGCAACTCTATTCCCTCAGGGAGGGACTTTAGGAAACAGATTTTCTGCTTTGGTAGAGACTATTTAATTAAAATTGTATTTGAAGAAAAATTGTATTTAAGAAAAATTGTATTTGAAATATACACTCCCTACACAGATACAATTCAATACAGTTTTTGTCATTATGTTAAAATAATACATGAATAAATGCAATTATAGAGCTTTAAAATTAATAATTTTTATAGTATTTAATTATCATTATTTTATAAACCTACCTGTGCAACATACGCTGTTAGCTGTTTATTGTTGCAGCTAAGTAAATCAAAGAAGAGATAATTAAATGTTCTTGCTCACAAGGCAAAACATTTTTAAGTGTCAGAACTAGAACTGCATTCTTCTAACATGCAGTCTATTGAGTATACCATTGTACCACACTGCCTTACTTACCTTTCCCAGCCAGAGGAACATGTTTATAAAAGTGCATTTCCTATAACCCTAGTTGGAACAATTAATCATATATATTCTGGTTAGCTATGAAATTGAAATAATTGTGAAAAAAATATTTCAGACTATTCTCCCCATACTAAAAGTTCCTGGAAAACCATGACACCATCATCCTCATCTACAACAGCAACAACATACACTCCCCAGAATCTTCTTAACCGTGTCTAGCTTAGCATTTTCAAAATTTTTATATCAAGGAAGTCATTGTCGTAGCTCGAGCTGCCATAACAAAATATAGCAGATTGTGTGGCTTAAGCAACAGAAATACATATTCTCATAGCTCTGGAGGTCGGAAGTTCAAGAGCAAGGTGCTGTCCAATTCCGTTCCTGGTGAGGGGTCTCCTTCTAGCTGTGGCCTTTTAGCTGCGTCCTTGCATGGGGGAAGAGAGAGAAAGAGATTTTCTCTTTTCCTCTTCTTACAAAGTTACAGTTCACTTGGATTAGAAGCCTGCCCTTATGGCATCTTTTAACTCTATTTTCCAAAGACCCCATCACCAAATACCACCAAATTTAAAGTTAGAGCTTCAATATATGAATTTGGGAGGACAATTCAATCCATAGCAGTATTTTTGCTGAGCATCTTGGAATTCATTTCTCAAGGTAATTTAAGAAAATTGGTCAGGACTAAAGCATGAATTTTGATGATTAAATCTGCTAGTGTTAATATTTGTGCTCTTTTACACAGTATGTACAATTAATTATTAAATCCAGTCAATAATACATCAAATTGCAAAATGTAAATTTATGCCCAAAATATGAAAAATCTATCTAATGAAATTAAATAATAATTTAGATGATGACAATAATGATATATATCATGGCTATTTCCAGTACTGATTATAGAAACATACCATATTATCTTAGAAAATAAAAAGAAAAAATCATGTTGTAGTACATAATTTAAAAGAAAAGACTTTATTCTGTGTAGCTAAAAATAAATGTTTACAGTAGAAATCTTTAAAAATGGGGTGACAATCAGCTTTGTATCTCATGAATATTCATAACCAATTCAAAATTTAAAAAATAAAAAGAGGAAAATGTATATATAAAACCGACCATTTTTAGTTCTTTGAACTGTTTCATAATCTAAATGTACACACACACAGATTCACACACACACCCCACATGTGCACATCATATGCACACACTTAAACATTCATTCAGTCAAAATATCCTTAATGGCTGTCATATTTCATTGCTAAGATGTATCAATATTTACCATGATCTGAAGTTTGGACACATTTACATTATTTGCAATTTTGGCTACTATTTAGTGAATAAATGCATGGCTCCTATTTCTTTCCTTCCTCATCACTACCCCCTTAAAATATTTACATGTCTTATTACAGGAAGAATGTAACTCCTTCTGTGACCCCAAATGTCCTGAGTGACCAAAGCCCTGAGTATTCTAAGCCTTGCCCCTTGTCTTCTTTCAAGTCCTTTCACTTTTCAGGGTCTTTAAACCAGCTTTCCCTCTACTAGGAATAAGACCCTCACAACTCTTTCAATAGCCATTTCCTTTTTGCTTTTGAAATCAGATTAAATGTACTGAAATGTAGAGAACACATGGGAGGGAAAGGTGGGTAAGAACTGAATGAGCAGCTACTGTGTTAAACTCAGGCACGCCCACCCCTCCCCAGGCCCCCAACTTCTCCTATCAGACCACCAACACTTGAAATGCAGAGATGTGTTTTCTTCTCTGCCTACCTGGATAACAAATGCATACAATGTAGGTTTCAGCATTGAAAGAATAAATGAATGAGTTAATGAATGAATGAAATATTCATAGAGGGAAATTGCTCTATACAGACTTGAAATACATGATAAAAATGAATCTGGTTTGGAAAAAAGGCAATCACATAGCATTATAGTCAGTAGTTCAAAAATAATCATAAACATTGACACAACAGGCCTTTTAATAGTTTGTCTTCTCAAACACACAGATTTTTATTTTTTTTGAACAATGTTTGACAATTATAAGGTTAAAATATTTATTTTATAGACTTATTTAATGTTCAGTATATTTTTAATAGAAGCAAGATACATATGAGTATAGTTAAAATATTTTAATAATAAGAAAACCTTCTGATTATGAGACAATGTGCTAAATAAAACAGTTTCCCATTGATCTTTTAGCTTCATCACATTTCCTTAATCCTTTCTAAATGAAATCAATAGCATGTCATGTACACAAATATACTTGATAATTTGATTTTAGAAAAACCACACACCAATTGTTTTGATGGTTTATAGTCTTGAAAATCTCTATAAAGATATTAGTCTAGGCATAAAGTCTTTTTATACCATTGATAGTAGATTCTTAATGATGAAAGAATGTCACAAGTTTTGTTCATGTCATAAATTACCTTTCTGGTCTTTCTCTGGCTCTGTCCTCTCTTGTGTGTATGCGTGTGAGTGTGTCTGTGTCCATGTGTGTTCAAAACAGAATGATGAGGGATAGATAGAAGGTACAAATTGCTCTAGAGTGTGGTTCAGACTCATCTTGATTTTTTAAAGAGCCCGACTTTAATGTCCTATACTTGAAAAAAACCTAAGCATTAAGGGTTTTTTTTGTTGTTGTTTAATTTTATTTAAATAAAGCTGTATTTTATTATGACCCAACTTTTATAGGAACAGGAGGCATAAGAATATGGCAAAACATGATTTTCATTAATATACTTTGGGAAAAGTATGCAACTCAAATGCTTATTATTATTTCTCAACACAAAGAAAAAGTTAGTCTTATTTAAAAGCCAATTTAAAAATTATACAAGGGAATTTTGACAAGTTCCTGGAAAATGGATTTAAAAAAATAAAAACAAAAAATGTAAACTTTATTTCTCAACACAAGCTTCATCAAATTCAAGACACTTTTTAAAGCAATGATACCCTGGACATTTAATCACATCAATGCAGTCCTTTTTATACTATTAACTGAAAAAAAAATGGGTGCCCTTTAAAGATTTTTAAGATTGGGAAACAAAAAGAAGTCAGAAGGAGCCAAATCAGGACTGCAAGGCAAAAGCTTAATGATTTCCCACTGAAACTCTCATCAAATTGTCCTTGCTTGATGAGGGAAATAATCATAAGCATTGTCGTGGTGGAGGAGGACTCTCTGGTGCAGCTTTCTTAGGCATTTTTCTGCTAAAGCTTTAGCTTCCTTTCTCCAAACACTCTCATAATAAGCAGGTGGTATCATTCTTTGGCGCTCTGGAAAACAACAAGCAAAGTGACTTAAGCATGACAAAAATCTGTTGCCGTGACCTTTGCTCTTTACTGGTCCGCTTTTCCTTTCACTGGACCATTTCCACCTCTTTGTAGCTATGACTTTGATTGTGCTTTGTCTTGAGGATTGTACTGGTAAAGCCATGTTCCATCTCCTGTTACAATTCTTTAAAGAAATGCTTCAGGATCTTGATTCCACTTGTTGGAATTTTCCATTGAAAGCTCTGCTCCTGTCTGCAGTTGATCTGGGCACAACAGTTCTGGCACCTGCCAAATGGAAAGTTTGCTCAACTATACTTTTCTAGTCAGAATTATGTAAGTGGGATCTATCGAGACATCTATGGTGTTGGCTACTGTTTCTGCTGTTAATCGTCATCTTGGTCCTGTTCAATTGGGTAGTGAAAAAGATTATTTCTTTCCTCACAAACTGACGTGGATGGTCTGCTCCTGCAGGCTTTATCTTCAATATTGTCTCATCACTTCTTAAAACAAGTTACTCATTTGTAAACGGCTGATTTCTTTGTGTTATTGTCCTCATACACTTTTCATAAGTCATCAATGATTTCACCATTCTTCCATCCAGGCTTCACCATTAGTGATGTTTGTTCCTGCTTCAATTTTAGCAGAATTCATGTTGCTCTGACAGGGCCTCTTTTCAAACTGATGTCTTATCCTTTTTAGTGCCTCAAACTAGATTCCATTCAAATATGTTAAAAAGTTCACATGAGTTTATTTTGGTGCAAAAATTTTTAAATCCATGCATAGTTTTTTCATAATACACATTTTTCATGAACTTTTTGGAGAACTTTTACACCACATATTTGGAAATTAAAGTTAAAAAATATGTCTTTGAGAATGTTTTATATTTCCCTCGTAAAGTTTTGCTTCTCTTGAGCTTCCACTAAAACCTACATGAATATAGAGAAAAAATTTTAACACATTATAGAATAATAATGCCTATGAGTGACAGATAACTTGATACCAGAAGCCAAAAGGAAATTTCAAAAGCTACAATTTTGCTAGAGGGGGGTTTAGCAGCTGCATGTGCTTTACTTTACGACTATATGATCCTTTATTAAATAAAATAGAGAGTAAAAGAAGGGAAAGAGAGAAGGAGGAATGGAGAGGCTACAAGAGGAATATAAGGATGGAGGTAAAAAGAAATGAAAGTATATTTCTGTCTGTTGAAAGTCTGACACCTCCAGGGTTTTAATCACCAGAACTCTCCATGTCAATAAGAATGCTGGGCAGAATCTATTTTCTGAGAGCCTGGAAGACTCTTGCCATCTTCACCGGCAATCTCGTAGATGACAACTTTCTGCCCCTACGGCTGCTGGAAATTTTCGGGGCAGCTGTGACTCGGGCTTGGAGAGTCATGCACCATGACAGCTCGACAGGAGGAAGAGTTCTCAGGTAGTGATGCAGGTGGAGTTCAGAGCTTACGTTGTGCTTCTTCAGAGGCCAGGAAAGCTCAGCAATGGGGGAGAGAAGACAGGATTTCCTGCCAGCAGCCCACCCTGGAGGAGGGCCTGCCAGACACTGGGTATGGACCAGTAGCTGTGGACATCAGCCTCCACACCAGCCGTGAGGGAGACTGGACTACACCAGCTGTCACGGCCCACAGAGGGAGCAAGGGCCAAACACCCCTGCCTTTTGGGAAGTATGAGATCTGCGTATGTATTTTCTCATTGAGAATACATGGAGAGAAGAAATTATACCAATACTTTCTATAATTATACCTTTATTGTTGAAGGGACAATACATTCAGAAGAATCAAACATCAAACAATATTTACAAACAAATACAATGTCTCTTTCCAGTCTACATAATTTTATCCTCCAAATACAAATACAAATGAATACACACAAATAAATATTATTCACCACCCCTAATTTAAAATGTATTGTGCCATTTTTTATTTCATATTATGTCTTGACAAGATTTTCTATTAGTATGTATTTTTTTACTGTAGTTTTTTTATTTGTTTTTACCGTAGTATTTTTTTAACCATAACTTGTTTAACTCGCATAGAGTCTTTGCACTCTTTTGCTATAGTAAAAAAAGTTACAATAAATATAACATTGTACATATTTCCATACAACTGTTAAATTTCTAGAATTCTAACTTCACGTTAAAAGGTTATATACATGCATCATAATTTCCATGGATATTGCTGAACTGCTTTCCAGAG
>NW_007743587.1:15365-18599 GCF_000696425.1 Galeopterus variegatus | reverse complement strand
CAACATGGTTCTTTTTAAATTGAGATATCCACATACCATAAAATGCAACACTATAAAGGGTATGATTCAGTGATGTTTAGTACATTCTCCAGATTGTACAACAATCACCATTATTTAATTCCAGAACATTTTCATCACCCTGAAAAGAAACAGCCATCCCTTTCCATTTCTCTCTCCCAGGCAAGTACAAATCTACTTTCTGTCCCTGTAGATTGGCCTATTCTGGACATTTCATATAAACAAAACATACAGCATGTGGCTGTTTGTGTCTGGCTCTTTTCACATAGCATGTTGCTTTTAAGGTTCATCTGTGTTGTAGCATGTATCAGTATTTCATTCCTTTCTAAGGCTGAATAGTATTCCATTATATGGATATAACATATCAGTTCGTGCATTTACTTTTTGGGCATATGGATTGTTTCTTTCTATTATAAATAATGCTGCTATGACCATTCATGTACAACTTTTTCTATAGACATATATTTTTAATTCTTGGGTGCATACTTGGTAGAATTGCTGGGTCATATGGTGACTTAGTTTAGCTGGGTTTTTTTTGGTGGTTGGCTGGCACAAAGTTAACTTTTCTAAGGAAATGACAAACTGTTTTCCACAGTGGCTGCACCATTTGACATTCCCACCCGCATTGTATGAGAGCTCTAATGTCTCCATGTTTTTGTCAACACTTGTTATTCTCTGTCTTTTTTATTACAGCCATCCTAGTGAGTGTAAAGTAGTAGTGTCTCATTATGGTTTTGATTTGCATTTCCCTAATGACTTAAGACATGGAGTATCTTTTCAGGTACATATCGGTCATTTGTATATCTTCTTTGAAGAAATGTGTATTCAAACCCTGTCCCCACTGTAAAATTGAGCTATGTTTTTATTGACTTGTAAGAGTTCTTTGTATCTTCCAGATATTCTGCATACTAGAACTTTATCAGATATATTATTTGCAAATATTTTTCCCATTCTGTGGGTTGTTTTTTCCCTTTCTTGTTAGTGTCTTTTGAAGCACAAAAGTTTTTCATTTTAATGACATTTATCTATTTCTCCTTTGGTTTGTTTGTATTTTTGGTGTCATATCCAAGAAACTGTTGCCTAACCCAAGGTCATGAGTATTTAGTCCTATATTTTCTTCTTAGGAGTTTTATTGTTTTATCTCTTAAATTTAGGTCTTTAACACATTTTGCATTGCTTTCTAAATAAGGTGTGAGGTTTAAGAGTCTGTCAAGCAGGAATCTCAGATCCTTCTGCCCCTTCCTGTGCTGGCTGTAAGTCAGGTAGGTGAAGGAAGACCCTGGCAGCTTTATCCAAGGTAGACATACTTCATTCTTCAGATATGAGCTTCACAGACATGCTTTAGGCGAGATATAAGCTCAAGCTCTTCTACTCCACTGACCCTCCATGCTCTGCTGTTCATTCCATGCTGTGCCCTCCAGCAGTTCAGAGCAGGTCCCTTTATACTCTTAGTACACAATAGCGGCCACAAGCCAAACATTACATAATTACAACCAGCATGCTGAGTCAGTAAATGAGCACACATGTGCAGTTACACTCCTTTTATAACTTGTTTCTAGTGAATGTGCTGAATCTTGCCCATTGTAACAGATGCAAGGCGAGAGATCCTGAGTAAACTTTTCTACTTTCCTTACAGTGTCCAACTTTATTATTTTGCATTTGAATGTCCAGATGTTACAGCACCACTTGAAATACTATTGTTTCCACATTGAATTGTGTTGGCATCCTTGTTAAAAATCAATTGATCACAAAGGTGGGGGTTTATTTCTGGACTGTCAACTTTATTCCACTGATTTTTATTCCACTGATTTATATGTCTGTCCTTATTCTAGTACCACACTGTGATGCTGTAGATTTAAATGGGGTTTTGAAATTGGGAAGTTTGAGTCCTCCCACTTTGTTCATCTTTTTCAAGATTGTTTTGGCTGTTCTGGGTCCCTTGAATTGCGACGTGAATTTTAGAACTAGTTTATCAATTTCTGGAAAGAAGCAACCTGGAATTTTGATAGGAATTATGTTGAACTATAGATCAATTTGTAAAATTATGTTATCTTAACAGTATAGTCTTCTGATCCATGAACACAGAATGTCTTTCTGTTTATTTAGATCTTTTTTTTTTTTTTTCCTTTTGTCTTTTTTACTGACCGGTAACGGGATCGCAACTCTCGGTGTCGTGCCCCTACCGGGGACCAGCAACGGGATCGCAACCCTCGGTGTTGCACCCACACCACGCTCAGCCAGTGAGCGGGAACCGGTCTCCACATGGGATCCGAACCCTCGGCAGCTCCCGCCGCGCTCCCAAGCGGCACACTCTCCAGTGTGCCACCGGGCCGGCCCTATTTAGATCTTTAATTTCTTTCAACTATCTTTGTAGTTTTCAGTGTACAAGTATTACACCTCTTTGGTTAAATTTATTCCTAAGTGTTTTATTCTTTTCAATGCTATTATACATGGAATTGTTTTCTTCATGTCGTTTTCAGAGTATTCATTGCTAATGTGTAGAAGTACAGCTAATTTTTGCATATTGATCTTGTGTCCTGCAACTTTGCTGAACTCATTTATTAGAGCTAATAGCTTTTTTTCTGTGTATGGATTCTTTATAGTTTTTACATGTAATATCATGTCATTGGCAAATAAAGATAGTTTTACTCCTTTTTACTACTTTCCGATATGGATGCTTTTTTGTTTTGTTTGCCAAATTGCCCTGGCTAGAACCTTCAATATGATGTTGAGTAGAAGTGGTAAGAATGGAATTCTTGCCTTGCTTAATCTTAGGAGGAAAACTCTCAGTTTTAAACTATTAAGTGTGATGTTAGCCATGGATTTTTCATAGAGGTTTGTCAAGTTCTATTAGGTTGAGGATGTTCCCTTCTATTCCTGCTTGATGTTTTTATAATGAAAAGGTGTTCTAATTTTTTAAATGTTTTTTACTGTATCTATTGAAATCATCATGTGTTTTTTCTTTTATTCTATTCGTATGGAGTATTACATTGATTGATTTTTATATGTTGAATTAACCTCGCATTCCTGGGATAAATCCCACTTGGTCATGGTGTACAGTCCATTTGATATACTCTGTTGAATTTGGTTTGCAAGTATTTGCTGAGGATTTTTGCATTTATATTCATGAGAGACATTGATCTGTAAATTTCTTTTCTTGTGATGTCTTTGATTTTAGTATCACAGTAATACCAGCCTTAGGAAATGTTCTCTCCT
>NW_007743587.1:12821-14365 GCF_000696425.1 Galeopterus variegatus | reverse complement strand
GTTCTATTTCTTCTCAAGTTAGTTTCAGTAGCTTGTTTCTTTCTAGGAATGTGTCCATTTCTTCCAGATTATCTAATTTACTGACATGCGGTTGTTCATAACTTTCCCTTATAATCCTTTTTATGTCTGTAAGGTTGGTAGTAGTGTGCCCTCTTTCATTTCTGATTTTAATAATTTGAGTCTTCTCTCTTTTCTTGATCAGTCTAGCTAAAGGTCTGTCAGTTTTGTTGATCTTTCCAAAGAACCAACTTTTAGTTATGTTGAATTTCTGTACTGTTTTTCTATTCTGTATTTCATTTATTTATGCTGTAATCTTTATTATTTTCTTCCTTCTTCTTTTGGGTTGAGTTTGATGTTTTTTTCCCCTAGTTTCTTCAGGTGCAAGTTTAGGTTACTGACTTGAGATTTTTTAACATTTGCATTTACATCTATAAATGTACCTCTGAGCACCGATCTAGGTGCATCCTGGAAGTGTTGGTATGTTATGTATTTATTTATTTGTTTGGTTGGTTGGTTGGTTGATTTTTTTTTAAAAAAGACTAATAGGGCCAGCCCCGTGGCGCACTTGGGAGAGTGCAGTGTTTGGGAGTGCAGTGGCGCTCCTGCCACGGGTTCAGATCCTATATAGGGATGGCTGGTGCGCTCACTGGCTGAGCACGGTGCAGGCGACACCAAGCCAAGGGTTGCAATCCCCTTACCAGTCACATACACACAAAAAAAGACAAAAAAAAGACTAGTAATGGGATCTTAACCCTTGCCTTGGTGTTGTTACCACCACACTCTCCCAAGTGAGCCATGGATCAGCCCAGTTTGTTGATTATTTTTTAGTTTTTATTCTTTAAAGATGACTAGTAAGGTGATCTTAACCCTTGACTTGGTGTTGTCAGCCCCACGCTCTCCCAAGTGAGCAAACTGGCCATCCCTATATAGGGATCCAAACCCGTGGCCTTGGTGTTATCAGCACAACACTCTCCTGAGTGAGCCACAGGCCAGCCCATGATTGATTTTTTTTTAAAGAAAGTTCCCATACCCTCTCTACACACACATGCAGTTTCTCCAACTATTGACATGTTATATTAGTGTGGCACATTTGTTACAATTTTTATTATTATTTATTATTATTATTTTTTAAAAGATGACCAGTAAGGGGATCTTAACTTTTGACTTGGTGTTATCAGCACCACACTCTCTGAAGTGAGCTAACCAGCCAGCTCTATGTAGGGATCCAAACCCGTGGCCTTGGTGTTATAAGTACCACACTCTCCCAAGTGAGCCACGGGCTGGCCCCCATTTGTTACAATTATGAAACAATATTGATATATTATTTATCCCTCCAATCCTCCTACCCTCAAACACTGGCAACCAGTGATCTTTTCCCCATTATGCACCTTCATTTTNTCTTGTGATGTCTTTGATTTTAGTATCACAGTAATACCAGCCTTAGGAAATGTTCTCTCCTCTTCTGTATTTTAGAAGACTTGATGAAGGTTTGGTGTTAATTCTTTAAACATTTGGTAGATTCAACAATGAAGTTGTCTGGTCCA
>NW_007743587.1:10959-11886 GCF_000696425.1 Galeopterus variegatus | reverse complement strand
ATTTTTATTCATGTCAAAGTATTTTCTAATTTCCCTTCTGGTTTTTTCTTTGACCCGCTGATTAATTAGGACTGTGTTTAATTTCCATGTATTTGTGAATTTCCCAATTTTATTTCTTTTAGTGATTTCTAATTTCCACTGTGGTTGGAAAACATACTTTGCATGATTTTAGACATTTTGAATTTATTGAGACTTGTCTTAGGGTCTAACATTTGGTCTCTCCTGGAGAATGTTCTGTATGCACTTGAGAAGAACATGTCTTTTACTAATTTTTTGTTGCATTTTTGGGGAAGTGTTCTGAGATATGTTAGGTCTGATTGGTTTATAGTTGTTCGACTCATCTACTTTTTTGCTGATCTTCTGTCTCGTTGTCCTATCCATTATTGAAAGTGGAATATTCCAGTCTCCAGCTACTATTATTGAATTGTCTATTTCTCCAATTATGTCAGTTTTTGTTTCATGTATTTTGGTGCTCTGTTGTTAGATGCATATATATTTATAATTGTTTTACCTTCTTAATGGATTGAGCCTTTTATCATTACAAATGTCCATCTTTGTCTCTAGTGACAATTTTTGTGTTAAGCCTATCTTGTCTGTTACTAGTGTAGCCACTCCTGCTCTCTTTTAGTTACTGATTGCATCATATATCTTTTTCCATTTCTCTTTTACTTATTAACTTTATTTGTGTCTTTTTGTTTAACTTATTTGTGTCTTCGAATCTAAAGTGAAGTTCTTATAGACAGCATGTAGTTGGATCATCTTTTTCAAATACATTCTGTCAATTTCTGCCTTTTAATTGGAGAGTTTAATCCATTTAATTTAATGCGATTAGTGATAAAGTAGAATTTCTACCTGCTACTTTGCTATTTGCTTTCACTGTCTTATGTCTTTTTTCATTTCTCACTACCTCCATTACTGCCTTCTTTT
>NW_007743587.1:8664-10914 GCF_000696425.1 Galeopterus variegatus | reverse complement strand
TCTTATTTCTTTTGCTATATATATTTGAGTTATGTTCTTAGCAGTTGCCCTGGGCACTACCATTTACATGTTACTGTAATTCTAATTCATATTATTACCAACTAAGTTTTAATAATAGACATAAAATTTGCTCCTCTATAGCTCCACTCTCACCATCTCCTTTCTACTGTTATTGTCCCATATTACATCTTTATACATTTTGTGTCCATCAACATAGATTTATAATTATTGCTTTATGCAATTGATCTTTTAAATCAGATAGGAGATAAAAGATGTTATAAAATACATTATACTGTCTTTTATACTTACCTACATAGTTAGGTGCTTTTTATTTCTTCATGTGTATTCAAGTTACTATCTACTGTCCTTCAGTTCAGTCTGAAGGACCCCTGTTAGTATTTCTTACAGGGAAGGTCTTCTAACAACAGACTCTTAGTTTTTGTGTGTCTAGCATAGTTTTGCCAAATAATAGAATTCTTGGTTGGCAGGTTGACAGGTTTTTCTTTTTTTCTTTCAGCACTTTGAATATGCCATCTCACTGCTTTCTAGCCTCCATTGTTTCTGATGAGAAACCAGCTATTAAAATTACTGAGGATTCTTGTGTGTGATAAGTTGCTTTTCTTTTGCTACTTTCAATATGGTCTGTCTTCAGCTTCTGACAGTTTGATTATGATGTGTCTAGGTGTGGATCTCTTTGAGTTTATCCTACTTGGAGTTCCTTCAGATTCTTGAATGTGTACGTAAATGTTTTCCATCAGTTTGGGAAGTTTGGGCCATTATTTCTTCAAATATTCTTTCTGCTCCTTTGTCTTTCCATTCTCCTTCTGAAACTCCCATTATGTGTATGTTAGTAAACTTGATGGTGTCTCACAAATGGGTCTCTGAGACTCCATTCATTTTTTTTAATTCTTTTTTCTTTCTTTTTTCTCAGACTCAGTAATCTCAGTTGACCTTCAAATTCCTAATTCTGTTTTCTTCCTGCTCATTCATCTTAGTTGCAATACTTTCCAACCCCAGAATTTCTATTTTGCTCCTCTTTATAATCTCTATCTATTGTTATTCTATAATGTCTTATTTTCACACTTCCCTTTAGTTCTTTAGTCTTTAGAACTAAATGGTTTTCTTTATCTCTTGAACATATTTTAAATAGCTGAATTAAATCTTCATCTAATAAGTCTAACAACTGGGCTTCCAAAGGAACAGTTTCTACTGATTGGTTTTTTCTCCCCTGTGTATGGGTCATACTTTATTTCCTTTCATCTCTCATGAATTTTTGTTGAAAACTGGGTATTTTAAACAATATAATGTAGTGATTCTGGAAATCAGATCCCCATTCCCAGGGTTTGGTGTTATTGCTGCTTGTTTTAGTAGTTGCTGTTTATTTAGTGACTTTTCTGAACTAATTTTGTAAAGTCTGTGTTCTTTGTTTTGTGTGGACACTGAAGTCTTTACTTGGTTATCTCAGTGGTCAGCTAATGATTGAACAGAGATTTCATTAAATGCCTGGAACCAATAAGCCTCTGAGTTTTTGCCAAGGGGCTATGTGTGCATATTAGGGCGTGTCTTCAGCACTCAGCCAGAAGTTTACAGCTCTGCCTTAACTCTCACTTCCTGCTGTGCAGAACCTCAAGATCAGCCAGGGTTGAGAGTTTAGGGTCTTCTCAGGTCTTTCCTGACCGTGCTCACAGCCCTACACATGTGTATGACTTCTCAGGTCTTTCCTGACCGTGCTCACAGCCCTACACATGTGTATGACCTTCCACATTCCAAGAATATATCTCATGATGTTCCAGTTTCCCAAGGACATGTTGGAGTATTTCAAAGTTCCTAAGGACATCTTATTCTTCAGCTTTTTCTGTTAAGCTTTTGATTAGGCCATTTTTCATTGTTCATTGCCTCATGTGGCTGTCATTTTAAAACAATTGCCTGTAATTGTTTTCCAAAAACATCCTCTGGTGAGAAACTTTTAGCACCAGGTAGCTCTCAATCAGATCAAATAAGCAAACTTTTCAAGTGAGATCTTCCAGGGAACCACCAGACAGGTCAAATAACGACAATTGATTGGAAATGAGGTTTTGAAGGAGCACCAGCTCCATTCTGTTCCCTCTGGTACTGGGGATATGGGCTAATTTTCAGGTTACCACAGATCTGGACAGTGAGGAATGGTCTAAGGCAAGTTAAAATGATAGAAGTCGCACTGTTCTTACAGAAATTCAGCTGTTTTTCTGGAATATTTATTTATATGCTCCT
>NW_007743587.1:3468-7571 GCF_000696425.1 Galeopterus variegatus | reverse complement strand
TTAACTTGTTGCCTAGATGATCTGTCCAATGCTGAGAGATGTGATCAGGTCCCCCAATATTATCATAGAGCAGATGCTGCTTCTGTCACTCTGAAATGGGTTTTGTGGAAAGAGACATCTTCTTTTCTTTGTCTCTGCTGGTGACTCTTCTTGTGTGGATGCACTCCAGTGGTTGGCAGACCATCTGCGTGGTGGCCATGGCATCTAGCCACTTTTGCAGCAGCCATGGTTATTGTGGTGGCTATGGTGGGTCACACACGCAGGGGTGCTGTTTTTGGTATGCTCCTCGGCACTGGCAGTATGCCTGGTTGTGGGGTGTGTTTGGTCCCCTTCTCCATGCCTCTGGTCCCTGGGCAGGCCCCAAGGCACTGGCACCATGTGCCTGGTTGTGGGAGAGGGGTCCAGTCCCCTTCTCCATGTTCCGGGTCCCTGGGTGGGCCCTGAGGTACTGGCGCAGTGTGCCTGGTTCTGGGAGGAGGGTCCGGTCCCTTTATCCATGCCTCAGGTACCCAGGTGGGCCCCGAGGTGCTGGCGTTTTGTGCCTGGTGTGGGAGGAGGGTCCAGTCCCCTTCTGCATGCCTCTGGGTTAGGCAGGCCCTGATGTGCTGGCATGGTGTCCCTGGTTGTGGGAGAGAGGTCCAGTCCCCTTCTCCTTTCCTCAGGTCCCTGGGTGGTCCCCGAGGTTCTGGTGTGGTGTGCCTTGTTGGGGGAGGAGGGTCTGGTTCCTGGCTCCATGCCTCAGGTCACTGGATGGAACCCAAGGTGCTGGCTTGGTGTGCCTGGTTGTGGGAGGGTGGTCTGGTCCCCTTCTCCATGCCCTGGGTCCCTGGCTGGGGCTCAAGGTGCTGGCGTGGTGTGCCTGGTTGTGGGAGAGAGGTCCAGACCCCTTCTCCATGCCTCGGCTGCCCGGGCAGGACTCAAGATGCTGGCATGGTGTGCCTGGTTGTGGGAGGGTGGTCCAGTCCCCTTCTCCATGCCTCAGGTCCCTGTGCAGGCCCTGAAGGTCTGGCATGGTGTGCCTGGTTGTGGTAGGGAGGACCATTCCCCTTCTCCTTGCCTCAGGTCCATGGGTGGGCTCCGAGGTGCTGGCATATTGTGCCTTGTTGTGAGAGGCTGGTCTGGTCCCCAACTCCATACCTTGGGTCGCTGGGTGAGGCCCAACATGCTGGCTCAGTGTGCCTGGTTGTGGGAGAGAGATCCAGTCCCCTTCTCCTTGCCTTGGGTCCCTGGGCAGGCCCCAAGGTGCTGGTGTGGCATGCCTGGTTGTGGCAGGGGGTTCCAGTCCCCTTCTCCATGCTTCAGGTCCCCAGGCTGGACCTGAGGCATGGGTGCAGTTTCCTTGGAAGTGGGAGTGGGGTCCAGCCCCCAGATCCAAGCCCCCAGTTCCCAAGCAGGCCCCAAGGTGCTGGTGATGTGCCTGGGCCGGAACTAATTTTTTGTCCTTTGCTTCTAACGGAGGGAACTTCCTGTGAGAACCAGTACTTGAGCTGTGTAGTTGTTTAAATTGCTACTTTGCTGCTGTTTCCCTAGGGAAGACTTTTTGTGCAGCTCAGGGTTTAATGGTTGACCTTATAGGTACTTGCGGCTCTCCAGAGACCTGGTGGATCTGTGTTCTGTAGAATCTCTGATCTGGGCCTGAGATTTTTCATCAAACTGCATCCCATGCAATTCTGTATTCCTGACCAGTCTCCTCTGAGTGGTCCTGTGCTGATTGCGGGGCAGATCAGCTGTCCCTGCTGTGTCCCAGTGTTCCCCTGGTGGGCACACTGATCATCTGCAAACACTTCCCATGAGACAGGCCCTGTGCCGGTCCCTTGTGATGACTCACCGGTCTCTGAGTGGCTCCCTTTTTCTGGTTGTTCTGGCTCCTCACTCCTGCGTGGGTCCACAGGAACCCTATTAGTGGTCTTGCTGTCCTGGGGGCCGCCAAGGCCCTCTTCTCTCTTGCTGCCTCCAAGTAACTTCATCTGAAGGGCACAGCTGCGGCTTCTGCTGGCTCCTGCTCCATGCGCTCAGCAGCTCCAGCCTTAAAGCAGCCGTGGTCCAAAATGCTCAGAGCAGCTTTTTCTTTCTCTCATACTGGTTTCTCCTGCCTTCATGTACTCCATAGGTCTCCCCTCCTCTTCCACTGAGCTCCAGAAGCCCCAGCTTGGCTGATGTTACCTTTTTCTAGTTGTAAATTTGATTGATTTGTGGGAGAGAGTGATGCTGTGGACTGTCTATTCTGCCATCTTGATTGGATCTCTACACTAATGATTCTTGAATAGAGTTAAGCTAAATGCAGATTTTCTTTTCTTTTCTTGTAGTTTTTCTTTGGTATTTTTGTATGTTTCTTTGTTTTTTGGGTTTTTTGCCATAAAGTATTGAAAAGAAAATCTATTCCAGCATTTGGAATGCAAATTTGGGTCAAAAAACAAATTTATTCCTTTTATTGATTTATAAACAAAATGTTATTTTTTAGTCAACAAACATTTACTAAATACCTAGTAAATTTCAGGCACTCTGCCAGGCACGGGGATGACAATCACAGTAAGATGTGTCCCCTGCCATCAAGCAGCTGACATTACAGGAGACTGACAAGTATACATGTGATTACATGCAATGTAACAAAGGATGTGATATAATACAAGAACACAAGGGCTGGTGTGTGTGTGATGGGAGTATGGTTTTGACCAGTCCTTCTCTTAGATGTAAACCTTTTTCTTTGGCTCCAAAGCCAAGGAATTGGTCCCATTTTTTTCTCCTGGCTTTGTTCAACACCACATTCTCCAAATTTTCCTTGTGGCTTTTATGTTTTGTTTTGTTTTGTTTTGCAGCTGGCTGGCAGGTACATCCAAACCCTTGACCTCAATGTTACAAGGTGGTGCTCCAAACAACTGAACAACCAACCAGCCTGGTCCAATTTTTTTCTTGACTGGATGGATTAATCATGACTTCTTTTTGAAATTTCTAAATGTGAAAGACAAGCACCTTGAATTATGGAGGACACTATAAATACTGTTTCCTGAAGAGTGAGGTCTTTCTACTGGTGAAGTCACTTCTAGGATTTTTGACCTAAAATGTTTTTTGACATACTTTTTCTTTGCTATCCATTTTTTTCTTTTCTTTTTCTCTTCTCTACTTTATCTTTTAGTTTCCAAAGGAAGAGTACTTTACAGATTTTAAGTGTGATTTATATGCAAAGACAGAAAATGATGATATTTTTACCAAAAGTTCCTTATTACAAAAATGAATATAAACTTTTCATGTGGTATCATGCATATTGAAAATGCAAATAATTTTAATTTCATTGCATTTTTCAGAATTCTCAGTCATAATCCTCTGACTACTGTTGAAGATTCACATCTTTTTAAATTGCCAGCATTAAAATATCTGTAAGTATCACAGTAATGTCATGAGTCACAAGATGACTTCTGCTTTTCTTTTTTCCTTTCATCAAAGATTAAGTATTTTCACTTGAGCTAAAAAGTCATAATTTTAATTTTAACTGGATTATTGGGGGGAAAGTTATTGGCAAAGGAAAGGACTAAGAGAGGATGTGTAATGGGCAAGACTGCCAGCAGTGGAAGAGACCAGTGTTGAAGAAAACACATAGACATGGAACATGTAGATTCAGGTAGGAATATCATTTATCCCCGAAAGCAAAGAGGAAGAGCTGTATTTTATTTAAAAAAGAAAAAAAAAAAGTGTGATCAAGAGAGGTGAATGTAATTCAAAATGATAAGTAAGATAATGTTTAAAGGGCCGGCCCGGTGGCGCACTGCTACAGTGTGCTGCTTGTGAGCACGGTGGCGCTCCCGCCGAGGGTTCGGATCCCACATACAGACCGGTTCCCGCTCACTGGCTGAGCGAGGTGCAGGTGCAACACCGAGGGTTGTGATCCCGTTGCCGGTCCTGGTCCGGTATGGGCGCGACACTGAGGGTTGTGATCCGTTGCTGGACACGAAAAAAAAAAAAAAAAGATAATGTTTAAAAAAAAATAGATGTTCTCTATTCAATCCTAAGGCCATTAGTTTAATGATGCAAATAAACTTAAATTTACTCAATAAGAGCTCTCTAGAATTATCTTCTATGGCCAATAAACTCTTAAGGTTGTTTATAGA
>NW_007743587.1:0-521 GCF_000696425.1 Galeopterus variegatus | reverse complement strand
GGTTTTCCAGCCTGTCATGGGAACAGGCACTCTTCCTAAGCCTGTGTATAATTCAATTATTCTTCTAATACTTCTGTTGTTGCTGCTTAGTTTTTTTGTGGCTGGCCAGTACAGTGATCTGAACCCTTGGCGTTGATGTTACCAGCACCATGCCTGTCTAACGCTTTCAAGTGGTTCTTTTCCTGACCTTAAGTAGTTTCCTCATACACATGCACTGATCAGTACTTTGCTGAACACTCGAGAGATCCCTCTGAATAACTCCAGAGTTCCTTCTCTGCACTTCTTTTCTCTCTGGTACTCTACTTTGTGAATTCTAGTCACCTCAGTTTTCCTGGATTTTCAGCTCCATTTCCTTAATCAAGGAGTCCACAAGTCTCTGACTGTGTCTCCCCCACCCTTGCATCATAGCCTGGAAACTGTCTCAAGGCAGTAATAGGGCTTACTTCATTTATTTCCCATCCATTGGAGATCACTGTCTGTCACTGCCTGATGTCCAATGTCTTGAGAACTGTTGTTTTGTA
>NW_007743586.1:17940-18600 GCF_000696425.1 Galeopterus variegatus | reverse complement strand
AGGCTTTTTGTGCAGCTCAGGATTTAATGGTTGACCTTATAGGTACTTTCAGTTCTCTAGAGACCCAATGCACCAGGGTTGTGTAGAAACTCTGATCTGGGCCTGAGTTTTTTCATCAAACTGCACCCCATGCAATTCTACATTTCCAACTAGTCTCCTCTGAGTGGTCCCGCACTGATTGGGGGGGTGGATCGGCTGTCCTTGCTGTGTCCCATTGTTCTACAGGTGGGCCCATCTCCCCCATCACCCGTGCTCCAAACACTACCCATGGGACAGGCCCTCCACTGGTTCCTTGTGATGACTCACCGACCTCTCAATGGCTCCCCTTTTTCAGTTGTTCTGGCTCCTCACTGTTGCGTGGGTCCATGGGAACCCTATTAGTGGTCATGCTGTCCTGGGGGCCATCAAGGCCCTCTTCTCCCCTGCTGCCTCCAAGTAAATCCATCTGAAGGGAACAGCTGTGGCTTCTGCTGGCTTCTGTTCCATGTGCTCAGCAGCTCCAGCTATAAAGCAGCCACTGCCCAAAACACTCAGAGCAGTTTTTTCTTTCTCTCATCATGGTTTCTCCTGCCTTCATGAACTCCGTAGGCCTTTCCTCCTCTTCCCCTGAGCTCCAGCAGCCCCAGCTTGGCTGATGTTACATTTTTATAGTTGTAAATT
>NW_007743586.1:6406-16940 GCF_000696425.1 Galeopterus variegatus | reverse complement strand
GACCGGGACCGGCAACGGGATCGCAACCCTCGGCGTCGCTCCCGCACCTTGCTCAGCCAGTGAGCAGGAACTGGTCTGTATGTGGGATCCGAACCCTCGGCGGGAGCGCCGCAGCACTCGCAAGCAGCGCACTGTAGCAGTGCGCCACCGGGGCGGCCCCTAGACTCTTTCTTAAAGAAGATATACAGATGGCAAATAAGCATCTGAAAAGACACTCAACATCATCTGTCATAGAGAATTGCAAATTAACACAGCGAGATACTACTACACACTTATTAGAATGGCCAAAATCCGAAGCACTGACAACACCAAATGCTGGCATGGACTTGCAGCAATGGAGCACTCACCCACTGCTGGTGGGAATGCAAACTGGGTACCACCTCTTTGGAAGACAGTTTGGCAGTTTCTTACAAAACTAAGCACATTCTTACCATATGATCTAGCAATTACGCTCCTTGTTATTTACCAAAAAGAGCTGAAAACTTATGTCCACACAAAAACCTGCACACAGATGTTTATAGTAGCTTTATTCGTAATTGCCAAAACTTGGAAGCAAATAAGACGTCCTTCAGTAGAGGAATGGATAAATAAATGGGCACATCAGACAGTGGAGTATTATTTAGCACTAAAAAGAAATGAGTCATCAGGCCATGAAAAGACATGGAGGAAAAACTTAAATGCATATCACTAAGTGAAAAGAGCCAGTGTGTACGATTCCAACTCTGACATTTAGAAAAGGCAAAACTATGGGAACAGTTAAAAGATCAGTGATTGCCAGGGGTCAGGAGGGAAGGAGGGATGAATAGGCAGAGCACAGAGGATTTTTATGGCAGTTAAACTGCTCCGTATGATACCACACTGGTGGGGACACGTCATTATGCATTTGTCCAAAGCCACAGAATGTACAACACCAAGAGTGAGCCCTAATGTGAATGAACTGTGGGCATTGGGTGATAATGACGTGTCAATGCAGGTTCAGTTGAAACAAATGCACCATTCTGGAGGGGGGTGTTGATGGTGGGGGAGGCTGTGTGTGTCAGGACAAGGGCTGTATGGGAAACTTCTGCACTTACTGCTCAATTTTGCTGTAGACCTAAAACTGCTCTAAAAAATAAAGTTTACTGGGGCCGGCCCTGTGGCTCACTCGGGAGAGTGCGGCGCTGGTGGCACCGAGGCCGCGGGTTCGGATCCTATATAGGGATGGCCGGTGTGCTCACTGGCTGAGCGTGGTGCGGACAACACCGTGCCGAGGGTTGCGATCCCCTTACCAGTCAAAAAAAATAAAAAATAAAGTTTACTGGGGCCGGCCCTGTGGCTCACTCGGGAGAGTGCGGCGCTGGTGGCACCGAGGCCGCGGGTTCGGATCCTATATAGGGATGGCCGGTGTGCTCACTGGCTGAGCGTGGTGCGGACAACACCGTGCCGAGGGTTGCGATCCCCTTACCAGTCAAAAAAAATAAAAAATAAAGTTTACTAAAGAAAAAAAATTTAAGTGTATAGGGAGATTTCTATAACATCAATATTAACTCTGTGCTAGAGTGCTCCCATTTTATTTAACCCATGGAGTTGAGTGATTTAGTAGAAATGGTCCCAGGAGCAGGAAACATGCTGCCTGAGAAAGTGCATTTTGCAAGTGGGTCTTACGTGCCCCTGAGAAGTTCACTTCTCTCCCTTGCCCCACTTCCATTTATAATTCAGACTACAAGTAAGAATGGACAGGCGAGACGGGAAAGATTCCTGTTAGAGAAAGGCTGTTAGTCTAACCCTTACATTCTCTGTTTTGTCCCCACTTTTTGTCATTCAACCAAGAATATTAAATGTTCGTGAGTTCAACTTTGGCAATAGGAATATAGTACCTAACAATTTAGTTGATCTTCTAAATGGCAGGGACAGTGTACACAAAGTTCCTAACTTTCAATACTTGTTTAGTTTTTGCCGTTGCAGGCTTAAGTATCTGTTGTTATTGCTGGAATTGAAGTATACAGAGGGTGAAATTTTTTCTTACTGTCAGGTTCATTGCTCACTGAATGTTAATCAGGTCTTAGAAAACCTATCTTGGTAACTTCCGAGTTCTTTTTTAGCTGCGTTCAATCTCTGCTCAGGCCCTGGTTTATGCAGCACGGGTGAAATTTTTTCTTACTGTCAGGTTCATTGCTCACTGAATGTTAATCAGGTCTTAGAAAGCCTATCTTGGTAACTTCCGAGTTCTTTTTTAGCTGCGTTCAATCTCTGCTCAGGCCCTGGTTTATGCAGCAGCATGTCTCTTGATTATTCTAGCCCCAGTCTTATGGTTTTTCTATTACTCAGGTTGTTTCCTCTCCTCCTTTTTCTTGTTCTCTTTCCCTTAAAGTCATTTTTTCTAACATTTTCTCAGGAAAGGGAAGTTGTGTTGGAAAATAAAATTACGTCTTCTTCTCAGGCGCCGCAGCTCTGGAGTGAAGCTTCCCCTACCATGCTATTCCACCTGCTATGTATGCCTTCGCCTTGTTTGTTGTCAGTAATTTAAGAATAATTTAGAGAAGCTGTTCCTTCCAGGGAGCACAGGCACATTTCTGAGAAAATAAATAAGAGAACTCGAAGTAAAGTCCACTACTGTCATCGATGTAGGAACCAGAAGACAGCTCTAGGAGCTGGAGATAGTCCCTGGACTATGTCAGTGGGTACCTTCAGTTTCAGATTTGTCTGGCACTTTACATCCTTGTAAGCTAAGGACTTTCATATACTGAATCTCAGTTTCTACAATCCTGGAAGACTGAAGTTATTGATGCTCTTTCAATAAATTTGAAAATTAAGGTTAAGAAACTTGAAGAAATTCAAACAGCTCTTAAATGGTAGAGCTGTGATCCCTACCAGGGTCCTATGGAATCCAGGGGTAGTGTTCTTTCCATAGTGTGTGACCCTTTAGGAACTGACACTTATACTTTGGACATAACATATGCAGTTTTCCAAAGTGAGTAATGTTCTTTTGCTTTTAAAATAGCTGTCAGACCAATTTACCAGTGCCCCAAATATGTCTGTATTGGGGTGAGCTTTTTCTGAACTTACCTTCCCCACGGCTCTTCCATACAGACTTGCTACTCTGGCCAGGTGGTCTCCTCATTCCCCTCATGAGAGATCAGGGATTGGAGTTTATACCCTCAAACTCCGTGAGGCTCTACAGGGTCTACCATAGTCCTTATAAAAAGTGAGTCTCATTAAATATATCTTGCCTGATTAATTGATTCCTGACTCACACAGCTGCACCCCACTGTCATCCATTCGGCAAACTCATGGCGGTGATAACAAAACCAATATAAAAATGAGTTGCGGCAAATTCATTGCTACTACTGGTGAAACTACGTCACATCCTGTCATTTCAGCTTTCTCGAACTGGTTGGATAAATTAGAGAAATGCATCACGGAAGGACTAACAGCTGGCAGTTATTTTGCTTTAAAAAAGGGGCAGGGGAAAGCCACATCCAGTCTATTTTGTACTTGTCCATGAGCTCAAAGAGACGTTTTCTTTTTCGTTAACATATTCATTAAAAGTTTATTGAGTGCCTGCTGCATGCCAGGCACTGCAAGGGAAGGGTCTTTTTTGTTCGTTAAAAAAAAAAGTTGGAAGCCATGTCCCTTTCTTTTGCACTTAGCTGGAGTGCCCGTGCACATGTGTTTTATGCTGGTAGGGTTCACGGCCACACCCACATCCCCTGAGAGGCAGTGCCATCAGGAAGTGTCCCATTTACTGTCCCCCCAGCATGGCCATGGAGGAGCTGCAAGGGAATGAGGAAGAGCTGGCAAGCAGGTGGCCTGTGTTTGTTTTCTTCATTAGATGACGAGTCACTGGTTGACTTAGGATGAGCCTTTTAAGTTCCTTGCCTGAGTTTGTTTCCTTTAAGGAAGGCTGTTAGATTTCATTGAGCCATGTTCCTTTGGAGCTCAGACTTCCAACCTCAGCCATATCTGCCTCTCTCAAAGGCACACAATTCAGCTAAAATAATTAACCTGGAAGACTGATTTGTTTCCCAAAAAGATACAAAAGGATAGATCATCTTTTACCATCTCCACATCCATCCTTTGACTTTCTGCCTTTGAACTCATTTTCAAAAGCCCCAAAGAGATGGTCAGTGCATTTGGACAGTGAGCATGGTAAAGCCTGCGGTGCTGGAAGTTAAGAGTGCTGCCCAGGGACAGAGGTGCAGCCAGCCCCTCTGTAAGCAGGGACTTCAGCCTCCGCTTCTCTGTCTGTCCCCCGAGGGCTTTGCACCTGGCTGCTTCTGCTCTCTGGCTTCCCCTGAGGGACAACAGGCTTCTATTTGAGAAACAGCTCACTGGGCGTGGGAAGACGAAGGCCTTGGAAACCTGACTGCTTTACCTGGCACTCAGGGGATGGAACCTTTGACCTTGGCCAAATTAACTATGTTTTATGCAGCAAGCTACCAAACACGGAAAGGGAAAACAAGATTTAGCATGTGCTCCTCCTTTATGGACCACCCCCCACATGCACGCACACAAACAACGTAGGTGCATAGAGGTGGGAGCTCCTTGTCTGGCTCTTGCCTTTAATTCCTGGGCAATTAAAAATAATTTATTATCTTTTATGTATATACGTGGGGGGAAACTAATTTATCTTGTCATAAAATAAGCAGAGATTTTACAAAACACTTAATACCTTATACATCTAAATGATGCTTTTATTGTTTGAATTTTTCACAGACCTCCTCAGTAACTGCTTCTGAGTCTTTAGCATAATCATAACTCTCTCCTTTGTGTGCCAGTATCTCTAAGCATTTCCACTAAAAGCCCTTTTGTATTTAGTTGTTTGTTTACAGATCTATTTCCTTCCTCCTTGAAGATGATGTCTGGCATGCTAGTGTTCAGTGAGTGTTGTTATGTATAATGAATGAACAGCCACATTAGTAATATAGATCCTCCACTCAAATGTACCTCCTCAGAGAGAAATTTCTAACCATGCTTTCTAAAGTTGCTGCATCCCCGTAAGTCAGGCTTCCTACATTATCCTCTTTCATTCTTTCATAACTTTCAGCCCTATGTGAAATCAACTTTTTTGTGTTTATATGCTTGTATGTTTGTGCACCTATGTTTTTTTCTTTCCATTATAAAGTTAAGATTTAAGATATGGAGGCATGGTGTGTCTTGCATTCCTAGCATTTACAGCTGTTTGTTGACTGAATAAATGAATCTCCAATGTGTGATCGAATTTTTGGACATAACAAAACTCTTTCAGAATCAGTTTTGGAGCATGACATCACTAATTAAGATGAATGTCTTTGGGGAGACACGATACAGAATAAAGCAATGGAGAAATAGTTCTGTGATTTTTCACAAATGACTCAAACTCATTTCAGGGCAGTTTCAAACAAAAATATTCAGTTGTCTTTGAGTGATGCAAATCCATGTTACTTTGAGATGTTACTTTGTAATTTTCATTTGATAGTGTAAATTTTTGCCGTTCTTAAAAACTGCAGTAAAATTTATACACGGAGAAATGCAGTCATCTTATGTATACAATTCAATGAGTTTTATCAAACGAGTGCAGTCGATATACCTAACACTCCGGTCAAGACAGAAAGCATTTCCGTCACTTTAGAAAACTTCCTGGTATCTTCTTCCACACAGTTTCTACCTTCAATAAACAAGTATTGATCTGGTTTCAATCACCATGAATTAGTTTTACCTATTAGTCAACTTTATATTGGTGGAATTATGCACGTCTTTTGTGTTTGGATTCTTTCACTCATTGTAAGGTTTTTAGGATCATCGTGATGTTGGACATCATTGATTCTTTCCTTTGTGTTGCTGAGTTGGGCTCCGTTACATGAATGTGCCACAGTTATCGAGACTCCCATCGGTGTGCATTTTGATAGGTTCCAGTTTTTGGCTATTAAGAATAAAGCTTCAATAAACATTCTTGTCAAGCGTTTTTATGGATATGTGTTTTCATTTATCTTGGGGAAATAATTAGGGGTGGAAATATTGCTAGGTCATAGGATATGTGTATGTTTAACTTTGTAAGAAACTGCCAGCAATGTAAGACAATTCCAATCACTCCATATCATCACCAGTGCTTAGCATGGTCCATCTTTTTAACTTTAGCCAATCCAGTGAGTGTATGATTGCATCTGTGTCTTTTTTTTTTAAGGTAAAATTCACCCTGTTTAAGTATACAATTAGCATGGTCCATCTTTTTAACTTTAGCCAATCCAGTGAGTGTATGATTGCATCTGTGTCTATTTTTTTTAAGGTAAAATTCACCCTGTTTAAGTATACAATTCTGTAGATTTGACAACTGCATACAGTTGTGAAATACAGTCACAATCAAAGTATAGAATCATTTTGTCAGCCCCCAAATTCTCCCATGCCCCTTTGTAGTCAACCCTACGTCACCCTCAGCACATGACAACTACTGATCTGTTTTCTATCCCTGTAATTTTGCCTTTGCTTAGTTCTGGTTTACCAGGATTTATCCACTGTTTTGTTTTTTAGTTTTTAATTTTATCATTCATAAATGCATATAATTTAAAAGGTCAGGGCTGGCAGGTTAGCTCAGTTGGTTAGAGCACATCCCTGTAATTTTGCCTTTGCTTAGTTCTGGTTTACCAGGATTTATCCACTGTTTTGTTTTGTTTTTTAGTTTTTAATTTTATCATTCATAAATGCATATAATTTAAAAGGTCAGGGCTGGCAGGTTAGTTCAGTTGGTTAGAGCAACTTTAGACACCAAGGTCAAGGGTTCAGGTCCCTGTACAGGCCAGCCACAAAAAAATAAATAAATAAAAAGTCAAATCATTTCTGCAAGGATGATAATGAAAAACAGCAGTTCCTCCCTTGACTTCTGAGGAATTTCAACTCTTTCAGAAATATTTCTGCTCTTTCAACTGTTTCAGCCAATGGTAGTAGTATGGATCTCTTCATTTCTAAATAACTGTGCTTTTATACTTGATATTTCCATTTTGAATTTTATTTACTAACTTCTTATTGTGGAAGATGAGGATTTAGCTCTCTTTTTCTCCCTACGAACCATATATGCATCCATTTGTCTCTGATAAAGATAACCTAATATAGATCATAATGACTTTTTTTTAACAGTTATTGTTTGGATTATTACACCTATGTAGTACAAGCAGCAGAGGCTGTGGGATATACCTTGATTACATTTCTGTTCTTGAATAGTATGTTTTTCTAGAGTTAATTCCTGTTTTCCTGGTTCTTTATGCACCTACGTCTATGTCATACTCTAGGTTTCAGATGGACAGAAGCCTTTACCTCCTTTTGATATGTTCAGACAAATGAGAAAATTTCTCAGTTCCATCTTTTTCCTTGGATTTATTCCCCATGGAATTCCCTCTGTCCTTCTGCCTTGTTGTGGACTGGTTGCTCTTTAGGCTAGTTATGTAGCTCTTTTTCTGAGATTTTTTTATAGACTTAGATTTTTTTAAGTGTTGTTTATTTATTTGTCATATTTTTTCTTTTCTTTTCTTTTCTTTTTTTTTTTTCTGATGGCTGTCCAGTATGAGAATCCAAACACTTGACCTTGGTGTTATCAGTATCATGTTCTCCCAAGTGAGCTCATCGGCCAGCCCCGATTATGGGCTATTAAAAGTTATGAGTATGGATATTAAAAGTTATGTGTTCACATGGATTCCTTCAATTTCAATCTCACGTCACAGGGGTCATTCTAGATTTTTCATTTTTGGTGCTTGTAACTCCCTCCTATGATAATAAGAAGTCTGGCTTCCCCTAGTCTTAATATATTTACTTATTTGATCAATTTCCCAGTATATAACCAATCTTCCCTTTTTCTTCCCACACCATCTCCCACATGAACAAACCCCTCACCCTGTTCTTGCTCTGATACCCCACGCCAGCCCACCACCACCACCCCCGAGTCCTCTGTGTGGATGCCCTCTGACCCCACTTAGGCTCTGACCTCCCATGCCCCCTGCATACCTCATTTTGCTTGGGCTCTGTCTTAGTTTGTATTTCGTTGCTTATAACAGAATACCTGCAACTGGGTAATTTATAAAGAAATGAAATTCATTTCTTATAGTTCTGGAGGCTGGGAAATCTAAGGTTGAGGGGCACAGCTGGTGAGGTTCTTGGTGGGGACTCTTGCAGAGTCGTGATGGTGCAGGGTATCACATGGCGAGGACTGAGCATGCTAGCCCAGGTCTCTCTTCCTCTTCTCATAAAGCCACCAGTTCCACTCTCATGATAACACATTAATCCATTAATCTATCAATGGATTAATTTATTCATGAGTGATAGCCCTCATGACCCAATCACCTGTTAAAGACCCCATCTTTTAATACTGCCACATTGGGAGTTAAGTTTCAACATGAGTTTCGGAGGGGACGAACATTCAAACCATGGCAGGCTCTGACATGCCATGCCAGTCTGGCCCCCTTCTGCAGATGCCCTCTCCTCCCCCATTGCAAACACCTGAGTTCTCTGCTTCACCTAATGGCCTCAGGACTCAGTTGGTCCAGAAGGGAAGCTGAAGGGTCCGAATACATCTCCTCATTCTGCCCCCATTCCCCAAGGTTTTCCTTTCTTTTTCTTGTTTTTTTTTTTTTTTTTGGTGGCTGGCAGGTACAGGCATCCAAACCCGTAACTTCAGTGTTACCAGCACCACCTCTCCCAGGTGAGCTAACCAGCAGCCTTTCTTCAGTTGTCCTGTATAGAAGAATAATATTGCCCACCCATTCGATTAAGCACAAGATCTAAATTCCCTGGAGTGTTCGACCTTCCTCCCCCATCCATGGCTATTTCCAGTGAAATCAGGAGCAACTCCCATCAATTCCAACATATCCTCCACAATTTCATCTCCTTTTCACCGCACATCCAGTCTCCTCACAGGTGTTCTTCTGTCTACTCCGTCTCATCTCCCACAATCCATTTGCTTGTAGCAGCCAACTTGCTTCTTTTAAAAGCATGAGGCATGATGACATTAAAAACTCTCCAATGCCTCCCCCTGTACTTAGAATAAAACCTAAATTCCTCCATGGCGTATAACACCTGTACCTGTGGTAATCAATCCTGGCTGCACGTCAGCATCACCAGGGGGATGTTTAGCCCACTCAAGTCCAGTGAAATCAGAATCTCTGGGGATGTGGCCCAAGCATCAGCATTTGTAGAAGTTCCCGGGTGCGTCTAATGGACATGCAGGGTTGAGGACCGGACCTCCCTGTAACCACCACCTCGTTGCCTCTGCTGGCGTCCTCTGCTGCTGTGGCAATCACATTTCCTTTCTGTCTGTGGACTTCAAGCCTACTCTTGTCTCGTAGTTTTCTCACTTGATTTATTTCTGTCTGGAACTTTCTTTCCGCAGATCTTTTCATGGCTGGTTGCTGTTAGCTTCTCAGAGTGACCTTTCCTTGATCCCCTCGTCTAAAGTGACGTCCATGTCACCAACCATTGTCTCCTTGAGCTCTTCTTCCTCTTGATACTGTCATTATCTCAATCATCTTATTTATCTATTCCTTTTTTAGAGCATGATCTGCATGATAACCTTGCTGTCTCCTACACCATGTTGCTTAGATTCATGCTTTATGAATATTCATTAAATGACTGCATGTAGTGGGGAGAAGAGCCAGAAAGTACATAGTAGCTGGGGGTACATGTGGATAGGTAAAGGGAAACGGAGCAGAGGAGAGTCTTGACTCATGGAGGTTGTAAGAAACCAGATAAAGTAACATTGACAGTAGAATCAGGAACTCTGATATTGTCAAATCAGAGGGGATGGATTTTTCTTTAGGATCATGGCAGTCCCAGGAAAAAAGAAATGACCTGTTAATCCTACTGGAAGAGCAAACCTTTGCATAGAATAACTTTTGGTGTTGATCGTGGTTGCTATAAACTTACTTTTTGAGATTGTCATTTTACCTAAACATAGGTAAGAGGAGCCCTCTGCACTCACCGTCCCCCACCATTCCCCTCACTTTAATGATGTGTTATTACGTCACTGTAAGAACATCTGAGATTCTGGCCACTAGCTCATACTGCCCATCGATGACAGCTGCTTGCGGATGCAGCCTTTGTCCCCTTTCTGCATCATGATGCATTCTGAAACCTAATGCCATATTTAATTATGATTATCTTACTTTAAGTATTTGGGATTAAGTGGAAAATGTGCTCTTGCTTGTATTACGACACATTTTTGTAATGTAGAAATGAGTGAACATACGGGTGTGCTATTATCCTTACAGTTATTAGCAATTGAATTTATGGAGTCCTGATAGTAGGTGATTAAAACCCCAGAGACAGACAGTGTTCTCCTACTGCCTAGTGCCAAGGAAAATGAGCATTCACTTTTCCAAATTCAGCATGGTAATTTTGTGCCTTTAGGTGGGGGTTGTACACACAGCGCAATCCTAGAGATTTAGGAGGTTAAAAAAAAAGGTTTTCAAAAACGACAGGTTTAGGAAGCATAATTCTGTGATGAATGACTATGCAAAACACTGTTTACAGGGCTGGCCCGGTGGCGCACTGGAGAGTGCGCCGCTTGGGAGTGCGGCGTCGCTCCCGCCGCGGG
>NW_007743586.1:0-5448 GCF_000696425.1 Galeopterus variegatus | reverse complement strand
TAGATAAATTCAATTTTCTTTCTTTTTTTTTTTTTTTTCTTTTTTTTTTTTTTTCCTTTTAGTCTTTTTTTACTGACCGGCAACGGGATCGCAACCCTCGGTGTTGCGCCCACACCACACTCAGCCAGTGAGCGGCCGGTCTGTATGTGGGATCCGAACCCTCGGCGGGAGCGCCACTGCGCTCCCAAGTGGAGCACTGTAGCAGTGCGCCACCGGGCCGGCCCTAAATTCAATTTTCTACTTGTAACATGTACAAAATAGATTATGTGTCTGTTGTGCGTCTGTGTGTCTGTTGTGTGTCTGTGTGTCTGAGTGATTTCATATAGAACAAATTGCAGGAGAGTTTTAGAACACCATTGGTAGGTGCCTCAAGTTTTGATTGCAGTTTGAATCTACTGTCACTGTATGTATGAGGCTGCCTTCCACATGTGTGCTACTTAAACAAGGTTTTCTTAGGCAAGATGATTGCGTTAATATCTTAGCTGATGGTCATAGGGAAGGAGGAAAAGTAGTACAGTGAACTGTATGTAGTAGGTGTCCAGTAAATAATATAAAATATCTGTTTATGTATTAAATTGTAATCTCCCTCTACAAGATAGATGGTGGGAAAATATTCATAGGTCTATGTCTTCATTGGAATTTTAAAAAAAGAAGTGGAAGCCTTTGCCTAAATCAGGCAAACCCATAGTGTCTTTTATTGAGGGAATTAATTATAGCATTACCAAGAATTGCATAAAACGATGTTTTACTGTTTGTTTGGATGTTTTTTAGGTGCAAGTATTTTTATATGTAAGATTTGCTACTCTAATTTAAAATTGTTCCAGAATAGTGGTTCTTAACTTGGAAACTCAGAGGAGTGAGAGAGAGCAAATATAAATTATTTAACAATATTTAAATAGTATAAAGTGACTTGTAGAAAGTATATATTTGATGAAATCCCATATTCATGAAAAACTTTATTGAATGACTGCAAGGTATTAAGCAGTTAAGAGGTTGGGCTAACTTCTGTCTTGTTGGGGTTTTTTTTTAATCCTTTCTCCAAATGAATAGAGATGAGGCTTGGTTCTAACTGAATTTTAAATCCTATAGTTATTAAGAGAATGAAGCTCTAAAATAGATCTGGATTTCTACTGTGTAGTAGACTAAAATGTTCACATTCTAATATATTGTCTGCTTATTGTCTCTTGGATTCCATCCCAGGATTGCTAACAGAGCATGAGAATGTATATTGCTGTTATCTTTACATTAGCACATGAAACATAAAGTATTTTGTGTTCTCTTATACCCTGACAGGTTGGTACAGAGGATATACCCTCCAAAATAAATCTAAAAAGGTATGGCTTATCATTCAATTTTTTATTTCATTTGAAATCTGTCTACCTGTTTTGTGTGTTGCTATCTAATTCCCCTATCTGCTCTCTGCTGTATCTCTAGACCTAGTTTGCTTCTCTTCCATGGCTCTTCTTATGATTGGAAAGCTTATTCTCTGACTTCAGTGCTTAGGTATAATAGTATAAATTCCATCTTACCATATTTCCCACCAGCCAGTTCAAGGAGAAGGTCCCAGCTCCCTGTCCCTCAAGCTAAGCAGGGTGGTAAGACAGTCACATTGCTCTAGTGAAATACCTTTCCAGGAGGGAGGGATTCATGGTTCTCCCTTTATCCTTTACTTCCAGTGCTAAAATCCCAGAACAAAAGGGTCTCCCCATTTCCACTTGATTCTTTCCTTTCTTATAAAATGGATGAACCAAAGTTGCGGTTTTCAAACTGTGAGCCTTAGAACCCCGATAATACATCATGAAATATAGTGAGTTATAACCAACATGTTCCAAAAGATAAAACTGAAAAGTAAAGAAAAAAATTGGATGCAATGGTAAGTATTCTTTCACAAGACTTTTGTTTTAGGTATATGTTTTTATGTATTTTGCATATTTTTTATTTTATTTTTGTGTATTTTATGTATATAGTACTGGGTTGCCATAAAAATGTATCTCTTACTATTCGTTATGGGCAGAGTGTGAAAAATACTGACCTAGTCGTTTCCTTTTCACAGTGCCAAAGCTACTAATCATCAAGCTAAGAAAATGTATTAATTATGTTAATACCCCCTTGGTTTGTGCTAGGTCACATAGCAGCTTTCCATTTGATACCGCTCGCTGAGGCAGTACAACATGTCAGCACTTTCTTTTGAAAGAGCAGAGTTGATAGGGCTTATTATTTCACAATTAGTTCACATGCCAAATAGCAAATTAGTGAAGGGATGAGAGGAACACTTTAGAATTTATCAAGAGGGGGGTTAAAAATCCAAACCAAACCCACAGTTCTTACTTTTCAAACACAGCATGAGATAGAAATAATCTTCTACAGGTAGGGCGATGTTGGACACCCCGTGCTCAAAAGAACACAGGGTCCAGCAAAAGTATGGGCCGTTAAAAACAAGGACTGCTTTGTGTGTTGTTGATACTTAAATCATACTCAGTATTTGCACATGTATGTGTATGCACACACATTTTGTTAACTTGGACCGTTTAATAATCTAGCAAAATAAAGTAGTGTTTGCTTTTGATGCAAGTATCAACTCCCACAATTTCGTTCCTTTTGTCTTTCCCAAAATCCTGATGCTGAATTTTTCTATCCACAGTTAGATGGCTAGTGCCACCTGTCCTCATTTCCAGCTTAATTATTTTCATAATAATCTAGCAAAATAAAGTAGTGTTTGCTTTTGATGCAAGTATCAACTCCCACAATTTCATTCCTTTTGTCTTTCCCAAAATCCTGATGCTGAATTTTTCTATCCACAGTTAGATGGCTAGTGCCACCTGTCCTCATTTCCAGCTTAATTATTTTCGTTTCATCTTTTGCTGACTTCAGTTTCTCTGGGCCTCCAAATAGGGACTTACAATGACACATATGCCTTATGAATGAAAGCATGATAGGGCTAGAGCCCAGGCCTTTCTTTCAGGACCCTCTGAGAGACGGAGTACCTGCTTCTCAGCCCTGTCAGTGTTTATATTTCACTCACAATTGTGAAAGTGGGAGTTACTTCAAAGAATGATTAGAGTTAACAACTTTGATGTTCTGAGTTTGTTCAAGAGTAAGAATGCTTGTCACTTAATTCCCAATCCTTTTATTTTTAAAGTTAATTTTTAAAAAATAAACAAAAAATTATTGTCAGATAAAATTATATGAACTAAAGGAACAAACACAAGTCTTGATTTTTTAGCTAGTAAATGTCAGTCATGTTGAAACAAGGTCCCAGACCACAGATCTTTCTTTTTAGAGACTCTGCAGTGTGGAAGGATGATTTTGAGCATAGACAATCTTGTTTCTAAGGCATCCTCTGATTTCCTAATATACCAAAAATCCATCTAGGTAGTAGTGCCCTTGTCTGCTTTGAAAAGTAGATAGACAGGGAGCCCTACTATGATCTACATGACAAGTTCTGTAGGTGTTTTACATTTTTTTGTATTCATTAAAGGATTCTTAAAAACCTTGTTTAAACTTAAAACCTCACCCTTTAGAAGAATTATTTCAATAAGAGCTCTTTGTTCTTGATAATTGAAGAAAAAGTTTGTAATTCAATGAAATAATGACACAGACCAGGGCCACGCATTTATTGGTCGATTTTTTTTTAAGTCGAGATGTCTGTCTTGTGGAGAGATCCAGGAAAAAATAGGGGGAATTCCAAGTCAGTTGTCACAAACTGTGCCCAACTTGTGACACCCTTTCATTAAGAGATTCAGCCCATTAGAAAGGCCTGCCTAATGCTGTGTCCTTCCTTCCCACGCTGCAGGAGAAGAGCTACTTGAGAGGCCTATTATTTTAATGGAAGTTCTCAGTGTCATTTATAAGCCAACCTAGCCATTTAGAGTAGTGGTAAAAGCAGCTAGCGGTTTTACAGATTGAAGAAGCCAAGAGCTTTTCAGAAACCGATTATTGATCCTGGCAGGAGTGTGGATAATCTAGAAAATCTTTTTTTTTTTTTTTTTCTTATAACTAAAGTGAGTATGTTGCATTGAGAGAGAAAAGCAGAATTGAGGAATAGGCTGTAAATCAGAAATGTATACTCAGGTTCACTCTGGCTTTCTGTGTGTCGTAGTGACATGAGGAAAAGTTCTACAAGCATCAGACTTGCCAGAGCAATTAAATGATTATAAATGGCCAAGTGCTATCATGGAAAGATGGTGACAGAGTGGTAATATGACAAAATAAATAATCTCTTAATATAGAAATCATTCTGCCTGTACATCCGATATAAATTATCTGCTTATGATCTGCTTCGATGTCACAAAATTTGTCACTAATTATATTTCTGAAAGCTTCTATTATGGATGTCTCCCAGTTATTAGGAGGGACCATTCACCCGATTATGAATGCATGAAAATCTTGATTGGTCTTTTACCTTCTTGATTTGGAAAACCTTGTGCAAGGATATTCCTTTGGACTAGCAATGTTACATCTTATTTTAACCTCTGGTAATGGATCCTTATAACTACTACATTAAGTAGTTCATCTCCACCCAACACACTCCTTTTTATGATTTCTGGACTTTTAAAAATTGTGGTAAAAAATACATAACATAAAATTTACCACCTTAACCATTGGTACGTGTCCAGTTCTGTGGCATTAGATACATTCACGTTATTGCAGCCATCACCACCATCCATCTCCAGAACTTTTCCATTTTCCCAAGCCAAAATTCTGTGCACATTGAACAATAACTCCCCACCCCCCTCACCCCAGCCCCTGGAAGCCCCCATTCTACTTACTGTCTCTACGGGCTTGACTCCTCTAGCACCCCATGGAAGTGGAATCCTGCAGCATTTGTCCTTTTGTGTCTGGCTTATTCACTTAGCATCATGTCTTCAAGGTGAGGTCTCGACAACCAGGTCGGTTCATCACAGAGATGATAGCAACAAATCATTGACCTCAGCTTAGCAGATGTCTGGCTTATTCACTTAGCATCATGTCTTCAAGGTGAGGTCTCGACAACCAGGTCGGTTCGTCACAGAGATGATAGCAACAAATCATTGACCTCAGCTTAGCAGGCAGAAGAAACACCCAGTGTTCCTTAGGCATCTAGGGATAGATCTGGAGTTTCAGAACTCCAGAAATCAGGCCCAGAGGAATTGCACACACATTGATTTTTTGCTTGTTGTTAATTGTTTGATCAGTTTCCCACAAGTGCTCTGAATCCTGTCCCTATAGTGAAAGAGGTCAGTGTTCTTGGTCTGATCAGTGGCAGGACTGGAATAGGGCTTGCTCACTCACACCCCACGCCTGCCCCTTTCTCAAGGTGAACAGGAGAAGTTATGCACTTTGTTTCTAGTTCTTTCTGCCTGGTTGGAAAGGCTGGCCATCACACTTCTTACTCGAGCAGATGCAGAATGCGCCCTGTCATCCCCAGCACTGGGAGCAGCTTAATGTCACACGTTCTTGCTGTTTCCT
>NW_007743585.1:0-18604 GCF_000696425.1 Galeopterus variegatus | reverse complement strand
GCCTCCCCGCGTCTCGGAGGAAGTTCGCCGGCGCGGAGGATGCCGCAACCCGGTCCTCGCGGCTTCCCGCACCCGCGTCCTGTCCCGGCGCCTTCCGCGCACCGGCCCCGGGACCTGCGCGTCCTCCACCCGAGACTCCTGGCCCGACCTGCGCGGTGGGCTGTCAGAGGGTGAGCGAAGGGGAAGCCGCGGAACTTGCAGGGTGAGGGGCCGACCTGGCTCGAGCCGTCCCCCGGCCGGGGAAACTTGGACGAGACCAGGACCGGCTGCGGGACGCGACGGCGGTGTCTCGTTGAGGCTGAGGCGCCGGACGACCGTGGGGTGGGGGGAGTCTGAACGGTGTCAGCCCGTGACTGTGAGTGACTCGGCGCGTGAGGCGGCCTGGCCCGGGCGAACGTGTGGCTGGGACACTGGGCAGTGACGCCGGGCCGAGCGGGTGACACAGAGGGATTCTGTGTGTCTGAGACAGGCAGAGGGTGTACGTGTGGTTGTGTTTGAGACCCCGGGTCACTGGGGTCACTGAGTATGTGTGGCCTGGGGTGTGACCAGAGCAGGGCCTGGACCACTGGTTAATGTGAGCAAGTGTGAAACAGAGGAAGAGGAACCCCAAGTGACTGAAAACGGGACCGCAGCGAGAGTGCGTGTAGGGTCAAGTAGGGACAGTGTGTAAGGGGTGTCTCAGGGCAATGAGTAAGAGGCAGAAAGAGGAGGGACCTCAGATACCTTCCAGCAGATGGGGGATAAGGAGGAAGTTGGGGGGCCAGGGGACAAGTGTCTTTCCAGGGCTGTCCGCAAGAGAGCATCCCTCAGGAGTTCAGTTTAGTGAGGGGAAAGGACACCGAGGGACTTTTCCTGGCAGAGGGAGAGGGGGTCAAGGCTAGGGTGCATCTGGTGGGGTGGCACCTCTGGCAGCCGTAAGGTAGTCTCAGGCTTCACCCCCCAAACACACACACACATACTCATACATACATATTGAAGTCCCCACACCTGGCAAATCTCTGTCCCCTGGAAACCTGTATTCGCAGTAGGTCCAGGCACAGTCTTGCTCTCAAACACTGCCCCCTCTAAGCCTCAGTCTCCCTGTCTGCACACTAAGGTGTTGGGCTGTGAATGACTGTGAATCATCACTTTGGGATTCTCTATTGTTTTTGGGTCAACTGCCTCTGTTCTCTCTTTCCCTCCTTCAGGCAGAAAAGACTGCAGTGGGGGGTGGGGGCAGGCTTCTGCTGGGATCACAGTGGCCTAGGGGGTGCCCCCAGGTGCTGGTGACAGGGTTGGAAGCACAGCCCTCCCCACACTGGTCAAGGAAACATCAGCCTCCCACCCAAAGGCTGCTTAGTCCTTGGTCCTGAAATGGGTCCATAGACAATATGGATGCCCAAATCCTGATCCATAGACATTGACTTCTTTGTCCAGGTCTCCTTTCTTCAGTTTCGTAGTTGGGAGGAGAGAGGGCATGGACTTTTTCCTTAGGAGTGTCTCTGGTCTGGGAGGCTAAGTTCTTGCTGGAGAGCTGGAGCAGGGCCCCTTCAGCATCTGGGCAAGACCCCTCTGAGGCCCCTACTCCCACATGAGGGTCTATGAGATTCATGCAAGGTGGGGTGGTAATTGGGCTCCCTAGCCCAGGAGATGATGGTGCGGTGGGGTGGCATCTGCTGTAGGATCTGGAAATTCTGTCTTCTGCTGTCCTTGCATTCTGGGGAAAGGTGTGTGGGGGTTGGTGGTTAGGGGACACAATGCCAGGCATTATTCTAAACACTTTATGGTGCAGTCTTGTTGAATCCTCACAGTGGTTTCAAGATGTGATGACTTTTTCAGAGAAGGAAACTGAGGCTCAAAGAAGCAAAGTGACTTGCTCAAGGTCATGCAGAGTCAGGACAGTGCCAGGACTGGAACTTGGGTCTTCTGACCCTGCAGCCCTGTGAGATGCTTGGAGGGGACTGCCCACCTAACTAATAACTGTCCATGGCTTACCTTGGCTTCTGTCTCTCAAACTTGGGCTGGCAGGCATGGCTTTGCCAGGATGTTCCATTGTGAGTTCTGAGTGTGATGTGTGTGTGTACAATATGTCTGGAACACTGGGAGTGGGTAGGCTATATGATCTTCCTGTTCCTCCTCCTCCCTCCCTGAAGCCCTCAGCCCTAGCCAGAGGTCACCAGAAAGGCCTATCTCCTAACTTCTAGAATTTGCACCTGGCCTTGGGAGTGTCCACAGGGCTCTGAAGAGCATCTGGAGTTAGCAGCACAGCCCAGGCATGGCAGAGATAATTGAGAGTCCCAGGTGACCTTCACTATACCTGAGAGACCCCCATCCCCCTCTTTGTAGTTGCTGCAGAGGCATTTTCCACCCACATGCTGTGGTGGGCAGCAGACTGCAGTTTACCTTGGGCTGGTGCCCCACCCTTTGGGCATCTGTTTCACCATTCTTCTCAGGACCCTTCTAGCTCTGACCACTGCTGCCGCTGGGTGGAGATCTGGGGCTGGGGATCAGGGTGTCCCTCAGCCCTCTCTGGAATGACTGGAGTTGTGCTTCTTGGGACTGATGAAAATAGCTGTCTTGGTCTCCAGGGACTGAGCCCAAGTTATTTCTGTCCCCAGAAAGAGGTGGAAATAGCTCAGGGCCTGGGAGGGGGAGAAACAGGAAGGGGTCACCAAGGGTTAACCTTCTTTCCTTGTTCCAGCCTTGATGGAGGCCCCCAACCCCACTCCATGCCCTGCCCAAGTTCTGGGAACTTGGGCCTCTAGGGATGACAGTGGGGCCAGGCTGGGTTTCCACTTGTGGCCCTGGTTGGCAGTGGCATGATAGTTGCTGGAGGGAGATTCTGTCTGGCCAGGGAGAAGAGAGACATTGAGGGGCAGTCAGCACCGCCCTGCTCATGGGGTCAGGAGGCAGAGCCAGCAGGCCCAGGCCGTGTTACAGAGCAAGAAACAGGTTCCAAGATTGCAACAACTTACCCAAGGCCCCCCAGGACTGTGATATTCTGACTCTCACCCTCCAGACAGAGTGCCTGCCCTCCGTCCTGCCGCATGTTCCCCAGCAATGGACACACCTCCACGTTGGCCACCTCTTGCATTCATCCCTAGCCAGCCATGCTTGCCAGACTCTTGGGCTAACTTCTCTGCCTCCATGTCCAGTTCTTCCACACAATGCCAGAGTGACCTCCGTAAAGTAACTCTTGCTTTTGCCTACAAAATGTAGTCCAAACTCCTCATGCTGGCATCAAGGCCTTTCCTTCCAAGACCTTTCCAACTTTACATCTTCACCCTCGTCTCGCCCTACCAGATGCCATGGTCCTGCCCTGTCTTTTCCCTCTTTCTAGAACCCTCCTGGCCATTCAGCCCTGCCAGATGTCCCTCCTCACCACTGGGGAACAGCACAGGTGTGGGGCACCTGTGGGCACTGTATGACCAGCTCAGCAGGTTGGCCTGCCCTGAAGCCTGCCCTCTCTTGCAGCCACATCTGTGCCAGGGAGGCCTTCCTGAAGGAATGGCAACCACTGCAGGATCTCAGCACCTGTGTGCCAGGAGGCACAGGGTCTCTGAGGCTCCCTGTGGCCTGAGGTGGAATGTGTGGCAGGGGTCAAGGGCAAAGACTCAAGGCCATCCCTGTGGGTTGGGGGCAGCTTTGGTGCTTGCCATGGTCCTCCTCAGATGAGGCCTTCACTCAGGGCCAGCAGAGAAGACCCTCCCTGCCGAGACCCTGCTAGGTGCCAGGCCTTGGGCTCAGTGTCTCCTCACAGCAGCAGCGGTGGGGGCCCCCTCCTTTCCAAGTTGTTACAGGGGAGCTGAGACACAGAGAGCATAGCGGAGCAGCCGTAGTTCCAGTGACACAACTGTCTGTGCTGCACCAGCCCCCAGCCTGCTCTCCAGGCAGGACATGAGGATTGGTGGACCAGAGAGGGAGGGGTTTTGCCTGAGATCACCCACCAGCAACTGTCTGGCTCCATCCCCCACTTAGGACTGAGGACACTGAGATGTGGTCTCTGTGCAGAGCTAGCAGCCACTGTGTGCCTGTTCCTAGGCTTGGTGCCACTGGTTGGGGCTGGAGTGGCAGAGAAGATAGGAGCCAATGCTGCATCCCTACTGTGTGCCCAGCCCTGGGATTAGGACCCCTGAGGCTGTCACATCCTCAGTCTCATGCTCTGGGGGGTCATCAGTCCCTCCAGGCACAGGCAGGGAAATCAAGGCTCAGAGGGGGAAGGCACTTGCAAGATCCTAGTGTCACTGGGATCCAAACCCAGGTCTGTGGCCTTGAAGGCCAGAGTTCTTTCCTAGGCCACCCTGGGAAAGATGAGAGCTCTATAAATAAACTGCCCATGTGGCTGTGAGCGTGTGCCCTGGCTAGTAGGCACAGACCGAGGGGGATGGAGAGGGCCTCTGCAGCCAATTAGAGGCAGGGTCTGAGTGTGCAGCTGGTGAGAGAAGGAAGGAGGGCTTCCAGAAGCAAGGCCCTAAGCCTGGCCCGGCACACCCTCATTGTGAGAAGGAGCAGTGAGAGCAGAGCCTGCTCTGTGCCAGCCTCCAGCGTGCACTCCCTGCCTCCCCCCTACTCCCGGAGCTGCCCCACTCCCGACAGGGGTCAAGGAAGACTGAAGACTGATGGCTAAGGGAGCCTGGAGAGGGGAGGGGTCCCCCTGACTGGGAGCCTGGGTAGGGGTCCTGCAGGAGGGGCTACTTGGGCAAGGCCTGATTGTAAGAAGAGCCTCTGTTCTCCTATGAACTCTCGGTCCTCTGCCACAAAATTGACCCAAATTACAGAGGGGAAACTGAGGCTTGCAGAGGTAGGGCTGGGTCCTGATTGCCAAACCATTCCCTCTCAGTACCCCTCCACCTTTTTTTTTGGTGGCTAGCCAGTGCAGGGATCAAACCCTTGACCTTGGAGTTACAACACCACACACTAACCAGCTGAGCTAACTGGCCAGTCCCTAGCCCTCCACCTTCTTGACTGGCCTCAGCTTGTGTAGAAGCATCTTGACACAGACCTGTAAAGGGGCTGGGAAATGGGCCCCCAGGGTCCTCCCAGGGAGGCCAAGGCCCCTCCACCCTTGCTGCTAGGATTTACATTGGGTTTCCTAAAGCACCCTTGCCTACCCAAGCTTCTGTGTGACCTTGGCTGGACACTGCTTGGTTCTGAGCCTGGGTTCCTCCTGTGGTCCTCATGGGACTGTCGTGAGAACCAGTATTCAAGAGATGTCTCCTTGGGCCAGGCACCTGCCAGCACTACTTACAGTGGCTCCACCTATCCCCTCAGCATCCCATGAGGCAGGGACTAGCAGCCATGTTTGCAGAGGAGGACCCTGAAGCTCAGGGGGGATGAGTAACCTGCTGAGGGTCACAGATCCACTAAGTGACAGAGCCAGAGCTTGAACCTGGGTGGACTGCTACAGAGCCCAGCCTCACCTCCTCCCAGCCCTATCACTGTCCTCAGCACAGATCCGCTGGGTAGGACCTGACCTGGGATTGCACCGGGGGGGCCTCTTTCCCCAGCACCTGAGTCTGGAGGAGATGGAGAATGGGCCAGGCTAGGGCTATGGTCTCCCCTCAGTCTCTCCCCAAGCCTCTAACCAAGTCGGCCAGGTTAGGGTGATGGGGGTAGGACCTGTGATGAGCAGACCCTGGCACCTTAGTGACTTGGTACCAGACATACGAGATGTCTGAGATGAATCAGATGTCTTGTATGGGGGGGCAGGAGGCAAAGGTGGCTTCTCAGAGGCGGAGGTAGCAGTAGCATGAGCGGAGTCTGCTGGGAGTTGTCCTCCAGCCCCTCCCAGGCGCCTTGCTGTCCTGTCTTGGCACTGGGGGAGGCATCCCAGGGCTGGCCCATGGTGCTAAGAGGTTGGTGATGGGCTAGAAGCAACAGGAATGCCAGGCCAGGGTGGCACAGCAAGGGCTGCCTGCTGCAGGGTGGGCAAACCTTGTTGCCTTTGAGACCAAGTTGTTACAGGTTACTACTTCCCCTCTCTGAACCTGGTTCCTCAACTGTGAAGCATGGAACCCTGTCTTTGAGGTTTTCAGTGAGACCCAGCCTGGAGAAGGAATGAGGCATGCAGTAGGCGCTTAGTTTGGGAGGCATTAGGGAGCTACACCTCTGCCCTAGAGATGACTCCCTGGTCTCAGACACCTCCTCCCCTAGCCCCAGACTAGGCCTGGGAAGGGGGAGGGGATTGCATCTGGACCATACCCAGCCTGGAAGGAGATGGGTGAGCCAGGTCTGAACACCTCAGCCCTTTTCTTAGCCTCAAGGGGCCAATTAGCTGCTCAGCCCAACTTGCCCACCTCACCAACCTGAGCCACTGAAGCCCAGGCCTGGTAACAGGCAGGAGGGCTGAGGGGCAGAACCATGCCCAGCTCCTGGGGGTGGGCCAGGGAGCAGCTGCTTCCTGGCTGTGTGCGGTGCAGGATTAGGGATCCAGCATTCAAGGAGTGATCACCCCAGGGTGGTGACCGGGAGATCATGGCTGCCCAAGACTGGGGGAAGGAGTGGGAGTGGGGGTTCCCTTCTCACTGTGGGGCCCTGAGCCAGCCTCTGTATATCTCTGGGCTCCCAGCCCCAGTAGCAGCCTTAGGGAGCTGGGTCTCCATCCTGGGACCTCTTCTTCCTCCTCTGAGAATTCCCAGACTTCCCTGGTCTTTCTGCTTTTTACAGTGCCCAGTGTCCTTTCCCACCAGAGCTGGCATAGACTAGGACAATATGCAAATGGGTATGGATACAGGCAAATCCCAGAGGCCCAAGAGACTGCCAGGTGGGAACAGCACCTCCTCCTGGGGCCTGCCTGGGTCCTTTTCACAGGTGCTCAATTGAACTGCCTACTGTGGGCTACTCAGGTTGGCATATACTCCTAGAACTTCTGCTATATGCAGGGTGAGGGGAGGCAGGAATGAGACAGTCCTGGGCTCCATCCGTGCCTCACCACTTACTGGCTGTGTGACTCCGACAAGTGACCTCCCCTGACCTCAGTTTACCCAGATGTGAAACCGGAGTATACCTGTCCTGTGAGTGGAGGTGAGCCAGGACAAGGGTCTGGCCTGCGCTGGGCTGGGGTCAGTTCCCTTCCCCACCAAGGTGGAGGAGGGAAGCAGGCAGTGCCTAGCTGTCCTCACTGCCACTCCGTGTGGGCTCTGCCCTACTTCAGCCCCAGTTGCCAGGGAACCACTGGGTTCCTTGCTAACCTGAATTTCTCTATTGAGGGGTGGCCTTTGTCTTCCTGCCTCGGGTGCGACCACCGCTGAGGGAGGCCCGTGTCCAGCTGTGTTTCTAGGCAACCCTAGCCTCTGGAAACTGAAAGGAGGTCCACAGGCCCTGGAGCCACTGGCTGGGAAACAGAGTAGCTGTCTCCCCACCCTCCCTGCTCTGGATGGTCACCTGCTCCCACCTCCAACTCCCCCAGTTCAGACAGCCCGGTGAGCCTGCTGAGACCAAACTGTTCCGTGCCTCTCCCTGCTTAACCCTTCAAGGCTTCCATAGGCCCTGGAGGAAAGTGCAAGTTTCTCAACTTGCAGCTGAGTTTGGTGTGACCTGGGCACTGTCACCAACCTTTCCAGACTCCTCCCCTATGCCCTCCCACCCCCCCGATTCTCACCATGGCTAATGGGGCACCTCCTGTGTACCAGGTACTGAACATAAATATAAAAGAATCTCAAGTATATCTCACACCTTCCTGTCAGATGTGTGCCCTTCCCCCTCCACAGTTTACACATGGGGAAACTGAGGCACGGTGAAGTGTGATGAATGCTTATCTGAGGGCCTACTCTGTGTCAGGCCTGTGCTGAGTACTTAATGTGCGATCACTCATTCCACCCTCTCCACAGCCCTCTTCAGGGGGTCCACAGCCACCAAGCCAGTGAAGAAACCCCCCTGCCTAGCCCAGCTTCTGGGCTCCTTCACCATCAGCCTGCTCTGCCCTCCCTACCCTGTATAGCTGGGCCCTCTACTGGGAGCGCCTTTTCTGCCTCCCCACCCCATTCTGTTCAGCCTGGCTCTGGACATGGAGGGCAGCTCATGGTGGGAGGGGGCTGGGTAAACAGGATCTTCACCACAGGGCAATTAATGCTGACCAGAGGTGATGGTTGGGGCAGCTTCCAGGAGGGAGTGACTTTGAGCTGAGCTCTGAATGAAGAGCAGGTGTGGTTGGTGTCGCCCAGGTGATGGGAGGGGTGTCTGGGTAAACGGCAGGTACGGGTACAGGTATGGTGTGTCTGAGGGACAGGGACCAGGAAGCTCAGGGTGGTTGTGTGTGCATATGGTGGGGGATTGGTAGGGGCGCATGGGATGCCATCCTGAGGGTGGTGGGAGCTGGCCCAGGGCCAGGGCCAGATCTCAGTGTCAAGACACCTGGGCTACAGGGTGGGCCTGCCCTGGAGGCCAGGGAGGGGACTGGGGGCAGGAGGGGTGGGCACAGGCCCTGGGAGATCTTGGGGAGTGTACAGCTGAGGAGGGAAAGGGGAAGCTGCCGGAGGCCTGGGCAGGAGGCACAGCTTCCCCTTTTTCTGAGGCCTCCAGGGCCGCACATCCCTGGGGCTATATAGCCTCCAGCTTCCACCTCAGCCTGGGCTCTGCTCATGGCTTTGCCAGTTGGCTTTTACCCAGGGAATTTCTGGTTCACATTGTTTGGGCACTCTTTGGAGGGCAGAGTCTGAGGAAGCTGTCCCAGCCTCATGAGCCTGTTCGGTGGAGGCCCCAGGAGCAGGCTTTGTGGTGACAGAGCAGACACCCGACCTTGCCGCTGTCTGCCGGGAGCAGGGGCAGGTGGATGGGCTGACGCGGCTTAATCACCCCCCTCCCCAGGTGCGGAGGAAAGGAAGGGGTGCGGGAGGAAATCCTGTGACCCACTTTAGGCCCATTACCTCATGTGAACCTCACGACAGCCTTGCCGTGGAGGTGAACAGCCCCGTCTTGCAGGTGAGGAAGCTGACCTGTGAGGTGGGGCGAGGGGCTTCCCACAGGGGGTGGTGGCGGTGGGGAAGGAGTGGCCTCTAAGCCAACTTCCTTCTGCGCTAAAGCCCGTCATCCAGTGTGGCCGGGGTGCGTCTCCCGTCAGGTGCACTGGGGCTGGAGAGCGCCGCCCTTGGCCCTCTGGGGCCTCAGTGTCCTGGCTCTGACAGCTGTCCTACAGGAAGCCGTCAGGAGGCGCTGGCTGTGGGAGGTCACTGACTGACTGCTGTCTGGCCTTCAGGGCAGGCCAGTGCGGTCCAGATGGGGTCTTCGCAGACCCCCTTCCAGCCTAGGGGCTTCTGTGTGAACTTGCTTCTTGGCCTCGTTCCAGCGCTCCGGTGTAGCTCTGGCGTGCACGCGCGTGGGCCTCCTGCCTGACTGGGCAGGTCCTGTGGCGGCTCAGTCTGGGCTGAGCGTGGGGCCGGGGCAGCCAGACTGGTGTTAAGTGCCAGTTTGAGCTAATTTGAAGGTGTGTAATTAGAAGGCACAAGGGTACCCGGCGCGGGTGTCTGAATGTGCCGGAACGGGCCCTGGCTGGCTTTGTGTCTGGGCCTTTGGACCCTCACTCTCCTCCTGGAAGCCTCTAGATCACTGAGCTCCAAGTCTGTCTGCAGATGAGCAGCTGCACAGCCTCTTCCTGTGGACTCAGGTCACTCAGCAGGTGCCACCCAGGGTCAGGAATGGCTCCAGGGCTCTCTCTGTGGTTGTTTTGCCTTTTGCTTTTCACCCCGTGCCCCAGCCCTCTGGGCTGTGGGGACATCCTGGGGACTTGGGGTCAGCTCTGTGGATTAGATCCCTTGAAGGACAGGGGAGGGAGCCTTGGGGGGACAAGCTTGAGGTGGGAACTGGGCTTGGGCAGGGGGAAGGGATGCTTTGGGGCAGAAACTGGAAGCAAGACTTGTGACCACATTTGAGGAGGGACAGGTGGGGGGATGATTCGGGGGATGCCATCTGTTGGTTATTGACTGCCGGGTGTGGCCCTCACCCTACTCTGTAGGCTGGCCTTCTTCTGTCTCTGGTTTTCCCCTGAGCTGGGGCTGAGAGCAGCTGCCAGTGACCTGGAAAGTCCCCAGGATAATGTGACTGCTGCCCTTATCCCTCCCCTGGGTGAAACTCAAACCCCTGGCCCCTCCAAGGTCTGTGCCAAGCCAGGCCGCGATGTCGTGCAGGCGGGTGGATCGGTTTCCTCGGCTCCTTTTCCAGGCGGGAAGCCTGGGCTGCCTCTCAGGAGAGGGGCTGTCATGTGACCTGGGACCTACTGCATGTGGCGCCTTTCCCGCTGGGCTTGACATCAGACAGCTCGGGATTCTGCCTGCTGGGGACCCTGGGCCAGTGGCCGGGCTCTCTGAGGCTACGTACGGCCCTGCTGAGGCCCAGCACAGCTTCCCTCAGCCTCCTGGACCTGAAGCCAGGCCTCTTGGAAATACATCATGGAACTTCCTCGTTGTGCTGCAGTCCCTTCTGTTGTCTCATTCGAATCCTTCCTGCTGTCTCAAGCTGGCCAGAGACTTCTCTAGAAGAGGCCACAGTCTGGGCCTTGGAGGGGGGGGGCCTCAGCTTCAGGCCAGTGGTCTGCAGAGCCACCACTGATACTTCTAACTTCACTCACTGTGCCCTCTCCCTGCTTTGTTTCGTTTCTCGGCACTTCCCACCAACTGGCAGGGAGACCGCTCTCTCTTTATCTGTTTGCTGTCGGTCTCCCCTGGGATGGGGCTCCCTGAGGATGGAGCCTCGGCTGTCTCATTATGCCTATTTCTCTAGCGCCAAGGGCAGTGTGTGGCGCATAGCAGATGCTGGAGTGATGGTGTAAGGCTGAAGGTTGGCTGCCAGGACCCCCACCCCCCAATAGTTCTGCCCATGGCACTGGGGCCAACATGGCATCAGACACGTCCCAGCTGTCCTTGCAGGAGTCAGAGGGTGTAGACAGTGGCCATGTGGGAGAACAGGACTGTGATGGGGTGGGGGTGGTAGGTCACACAGCAGCTGTGGGAGCCAGACCCAATTTGGGGGCAAGCTTCTAGAGAAGCTTCCAGAAAGAGAGGCCTTTGCAATGGGCTTTGAAGGGTGAAGGAAAGGGCCTTCCTTGGAGAAGACCTGGAGGAGTGGAGGCAGAGGAGCATGAGAGGCCATGCAGGCTTCTGCTGGCCAGAGCCTGCAGCTCTGCAGATGAGAGTGGAGGGGCTGGGGCTGGGGCCGCCACAGCCCTCTCATCCCCCCAGCCCATTCACATTTCTTTCCCCCAGCCTCCCCTGCCGATATCACTGGGCACCTGGCTGTTTATGGAAGGGGAAGGAAGCCCTTCCTCCCGTGGGAAGCCTCCCCAGCCTGCAAAGCCCTCGCATGCCCTTCCAGTCTGCTCTGCAAGGCTGCCTCCCAGACAGGGCAGCCATACTCTCCTTGGGCACCAGGGGGTGTAGGGCAAAGTGTCCATGCTCTGCTTGCTCAGCAGCACCCTGCCAACTCCCTGCCAAGTTCTGTCACCCTGAAAGTGGTGCCGGGGGGGACGGCCGCTACTTTCTTGTCCCTGCTGCCCACTGAGCCTCCTCTCCATCTGCCCCAGGCTGGTGACCACCCAGGGTCTGGCAATGAAGCTGAGCCCGTTGTGCTGGCCCCTGTCCTGCCTCCTTGTGGTAAGTTGGGGATGGGCCTGGGGGAAGCCAGAAAAGCCGAATCCTGAGCCCTGCACCCAGCCCTCCATGGAGCAGGCACAGATGCTGCTCAGGAACCCCTGCTGGGGTGGGGCTGGTTACTTAGCTGTTCCTGTGAAGAATCTGGGGTAGTCAGACCCTAGGAAGCACCTCTGGCCTGCCCTGGCACGAGATGGTGACCAAGGAGGGGAGGCCATGGCTGCCTCTACTCATGGCACCCAAGACAGGGGACACATGGCTTTCCCAAGACATGTCTACCCAAGCCTAGTGTGAGTGAGGGGAGAGGGGAGGACTTTCTGGTGTTTATAGGCAAGGTAGGCATGGCTGAGGGCAAAGAGGCCTGGGATTTGGAGCCTGAGAACCTTAGCACCTCAGATGCTGGAGTCCAAGTTGGTCTAGGGACCTCAGACTCCAGGTCCCATAATCAGAGAATCAGGACAACTTCTTGCCTAGAGCTTCTGGTGACTCTGGATTACAGACTTGCTTGCAGCCTCAGGCTGTGTCTTAGAAACTGGTCTGAGGTCCATCTTTCTGCTGTGATGCTGGAAGCTCAAGGAGGACAAGACTTGGCCTTGGGCATCTCTGAGGCCTGCTCCTTGTACAGGAGGCTCCCAGTCTTAGCAGTTCTAAGGAAGTCCTGAGAACCTCTGTGTGACATTCCACCTCCAGGGCAGCTGGCTCTGCCCAACCAGCTTGGGCCAAATTAGAGGATGGGGGGGGTCATCCCACAGCAGGAGGGATTCAGGGCAGACAGTTCATACCTGAGAATGGGAGGCAAAGGGAGCTCTCAGTGAAGTGGGCTGCGGGACACGTGCTAAGAAGATCCTTCTGTTGGAATATGTCATGCCCTGTTTCAATGCAGGGTGTGAATGAGGTGGCCTTGCCACATGGGGAGGTCACAGAGGAGGATGTAGTCCTGAAGACTTAGCTGAGGGCCCAGAATAGGAAGCACCAGCTGCAGACTTGGCTCCAGGATGATAAACAGAGGCTGGTTAATGACATGCCCGGCTGCGATGGGGGTGGAAGGTAGAAGGGGACCAAGTTAGCAGAAGGGGGACTGGAATCTGAGAGGAATTCGGAAGCATTTCCTCCTTATTTTTCTGGTTAGCTGGAAGAGGTATGACTCAGAGACCCACGGGCTTGAGATCCTGATCTGGTCCTGTATGGGGCTTTCCAGCATGTTCCGGAAGCAGATGTGGTTCTCTCCCTACCCAGGCACTGGTGATGCAACAGGCCTGGGCAGAGCAGGTTTTCCTCACAGCGTGAGGGATTGAGGTTAGAAGAGTGTTTCTGGAGCCTGGGGTACGGTGGCCCTGAGTGGTTCATGGTCCCCACCCCGGGGGCCTCAGGTAGTATACAGATGACCCCAGAAACCCCACGCCTAGCACTTCCCACCTCTCTCAACATGCTCCTGCCTGCTGTTCTTCCAGCTGCTGCTCTGGCCTCTGGCCACTTCAGCATCAACGACCCCTTGGCAGTGCCCACCCGGAGAGGAGCCCAACCTGGTGAGCATTGTGCTGCCCATCTTCCCTGCCCTGGGACGACTCCTGGGGGGAGGGGGTGGAGTCCCACACCTGGCCTCCCCAGGGACCTCAGGCCTGGCTCCTGGCCTTGTTCTCACTCTTTCCCTCCCACAGGACCCGGGGCAGAGCACATTATGCAGGTCCTGCCCCCTGGGCACCTTCTCAGCCTCATGGGGCTCCAGCCCGTGCCAGCCCCATACCCGCTGCAGCCTTCAAAGGAGGCTGGAGGCCCAAGTGGGCACAGCGACTCAAGATACATTATGTGGAAGATGTCAGTCTGGGTGAGCCACGGGGATGGGGAGTCATGGCTGGGTGACCAAGACTCTGGATCCTGGGGTCCCAGCCTCACCCCACCTGAGTGGGCCTCAGTCTTCCCATCTGTGAGATGGGATGGGGCAGGACCAATGAGGGTGCCTGGTAGGAAGGGATCCAGCCTCACTTAAGGGTACTTTCTGAGGGAAACTTCAGGCCTCGGTGACATATTCCTTCCCTGCAGGTGGTTTGGCCCTTTGGAGGTACCCCATGTTCCATGTCAGCTGTGTTCCTGGGCACCTCTGGGTACTCATGGCTGTGACAGTGAGTGCACATTGGGCTAGGACTGGTGGGGGTGTATGTGGGAGGGGTCCAATGAACTTGAGCCCAGGAGCCTCGGCAGTGTCCATGTGGGGGCAGTGAGATCCTCCTCCCAGCTCAGGGGAGGATGTGCAGCTGGAGGGTGTCCGGCAAGATGTGGTCAGTCACTCCACTGGCTATGTCTGCTCATCTTGCTTCTGAGTGGCAGGTGGTAGCCATGCTGGAGTCTGGGGGGGCTCACATCCTGACCGGTCCCCTGTACCCATCCCCTCAAAGATGCCCATGTGGATGCATGAGTACATGCACTCGCGCGTACTCACATGCACACGCTCACACACACCTGCACTCCTCTCGCCGCTGGGCTGTTCACCTTCCTTTTTTTGGCAGCTGGCAGGTATGGGGATCTGAACTCTTGACTTTGGTGTTATAACACCACGCTCTAACCAACTGAGCTACCTGGCCAGCCCACTATTCACTTTCTGAAGCAGCTAATTCAGGGACCAGGCCATGGGAAGACAGGATCCTGTGTCCCTGTGCCCAGGCATGTGCTGCCTATGCTGTCCGTTTACCCCTCTGGCCCCAGTACAATGGGAGGACAGGGACTGAGGGTCTGGCCGTCCTGAGGCATCCTTGCTCAGGATGACTGATCAGATGGCCAAAAGGGAAAAAAAGAGGGGAGTGAGCTGGCCTTTGCTTCCCCAGTGTGGTGGGGAGTGGGCTGCTTGGACACATCAGTTCTCCCCCCACCCCACACTAACTCCCTCTGGTCCTCTCTGCCTCCCTGTGTTTGTCTCTGCTCTGTCTTGCCTTCATCCTCTGTGGTGCTCAGCGTGGGGGCGGCGGGCCCGACGTGGCGTGGAGGTGGCAGCAGGGGCCAGCGGCCGTGGGGAGACGCGGCAGCTTGGGAACGGCACGCGGGCGGGCGGCCCTGAGGAGACGGCTGCGCAGTACGCGGTTATTGCCATCGTGCCCGTCTTCTGCCTCATGGGGCTGCTGGGCATCCTAGTGTGTAACCTGCTCAAGCGGAAGGGCTACCACTGCACGGCCCACAAGGAGGTCGGGCCTGGCCCTGGAGGTGGAGGCAGCGGTGAGGCCCGGCCTGGGGTCCTGGTGGGGAGGCCAGAAGGCACAGCTAGCCTGGCCCCAGCTCAGCTTGGGGGCTGTCAGAGGGAACCTTCCTGGCCTGGGGTGGGTCTGACAGGGAGAGGCCTGCAGAGGAATAATCAGGAGGGTTTCTTGGAGGAGCTGCTGTAGAGGGACCACAGAGGAGACAGCTGCAGACTGACCAAGTGGGAGGAAGGGGAAGGGGGCCGAGTGGCAATGGGAGTGGAGCAGAGGCAGGACAGATGATCAAGTGGCTTCAGCGGGATTCCCACCCTGGGTAAGGCCCTGCCCTGCAGTGGGCTTCTAGACTCCTTGGGGGCTACAGTTGTGTTTGTGGTTCAAGAGTCAGACAGCCTTTGACATACTCAAGGTGACCTCTCACCTCTGGCCTGGAGCAGTTGGAATGCCCTGCGTCAGGAGGGCTGGCAGTGTGGCTGTCCTGGGCGGGCACCACAAGGGGCTCGGGTTTCAGCTCCAGGCTGTGGTTTGAGTTACAAGTCTTGGAACCAGAGGGAGAGGCACGTTCTTCCATGAGTACTCCCAGCCCTGGGTCCCTTTTTCTTCTTCCCCACCCCACCCCTGTGCCCTGAAGGGTAGGGTGCCCCACATGCACATCCCTAGGCCCACAGGAGCCTTGTGGCCAAGTCAAGACTGAAATGGCACCTCCCGGGCCAGCACCCCAGGTTGCCACTTCTAACTCCTGACCTGAAGTCTGCAGGGGGCAGGAAGCGGACAGGAACTTTAGACAGACAGGATGGAAGGTGGCAACTCAGCACAATTTTGCCTGGGACCACACTTGTTTTCCCTGGCCTAGTGACTTCCTTTAACTGCTGGCTGCTGTCTGGGTACAAGTTGTGGGAGCTCTGTTTGCTGCTGGGCCTGGGATTGATCACAATGGCCCATTCTCATGCCCTTGAAGTTTGGGCCTAAAGCTGAGCAAGGGCCCTCAGTTAAATACAGTAATTACATAGTCAGGGTGGGATGTAGGCAGGTAATGGGCGTGAAATGGCAGAGTTAAATGTAAATGTTGAGAATTCTGGGCAAGGAGGCAGCCACAGCTCTCTGAGGCTGAGGAGGGAACAGTGCAGGCCCAGAAGAGGCTGATACCATGCCCCCCACATACTTAATAGGGACTGAGGAATTCAGATAGCCCTGAAACCTCTAAGCACCTGGGGCTATTGGGTGCAGGAAGCAGTAATGTTGAGTAGTGAAGGTTACGATGGGCTTCTCTGAGCCTAGAGTCCTGTAGATGCAGAGCTCAGTTGCCTACACCCCCCCCCACACACATACACTCACACGCAGCTCTGCTGCAGGGCTCTGTCATCTACACACACACACACTTGCATGCACACACACATGGCTCTGCTGTAGGGCTCTGTCACCTACACACACACACGACTGCTGCCGGACTGTCACCTACACCCACGCACACCTCCACACATGCATGCACACACACGTGACTCTGCTTCAGTACTCTTGTCACTTATGTACACACACATGGCTCTGCTGCAAGACTCTGGCACCTACACACACACACCCACACACACATGCAGACACACAGCTCTGCTGCAGGGCTCTGGCACCTACACGCACGCATGTCCACCTGCAGGACTCTGTCATGACTCTTAGGAAGGCGTGGGGCTCCCTCTGCCGGCAGATCCTGGTGTAGCGCAGGTGGCTGGAGTCCCTCCTCTTCCCTGTGATCATGGTCCTTCTCTTCTCTTCCCCAGGGATCAACCCCGCCTACCGGGCTGATGACGCCAATGAAGATACCATAGGGGTCCTGGTGCGTCTGATCACAGAGAAGAAAGGTGAGAGAGGGCCTGACCCGACCCCAGTGCCCGGGAGAGGAGAGTCTCCTCCCACAGCCTGCTCCTCAAAGGGCCTGGTGCTCTCTGACCCTGTTGTGCTGCCCCTTTGCCTCCTGTTCTTGCCTGAAGAAGGAGAGAGGAAAAGGCACACATGCCAGGCTGGGGAGGGGTAATGGGTAGACAGGGGGTCTCTGCTGGGACGGGATGGGGGGTGCCACTTATGGCCAGAGCTGGGTTCTGACTGCAGCTGCCCGCAGAGAACGCGGCGGCCCTGGAGGAGCTGCTGAAAGAGTATCACAGCAAACAGCTGGTGCAGACAAACTACCGGCCTGTGCCCAGGTGAGTGGGCAGGTGGGAGCGGGGCAGGGGACAAACCCACAGATAATTAGCCCACTTCCTGAGGACTCACCACTCGGGTATGTTCCCTCTCCTGTCACCCTGATCCCCTCCACTCCCTGCTGTGGTCTCCTGGCCCTAGGCCTGGCCTGCCCTAGTGACCGCTCCCACCTGTACCCTTCTGCAGGCTGCCACCGGCCCCCCCAAGAATGCCACACATCTGCCCACATGGCCACCACCTCCACACTGTGCAGGGCCTGGCCTCACTCTCTGGCTCCTGCTGCTCCCGTTGTAGCCAGAAGAAGTGGCCTGAGGTGCTGCTGTCCCCTGAGGCTGCAGCTGCCACCACTCCTACTCCCAGCCTCCTCCCCAACTTGGCCAGGGCTCCCAAGGCAGGACGCCAGGGCGAGATCACCATCTTGTCTGTGGGCAGGTGAGATGGGCACAGACACAACAGGGACAGGGAAAGACATGACAGCCCAGGAGAGAGGCAGGGCCTTAGATTGAGCCCTGAGCATCCTGCTCAGTGGTGGCCTGCCATTCTTGGGCCTCTCTGGGGAGTGGGGGTGGCCAGGGAGAAGTCAGGATTTCCCAGGTATGCTGCGTCTCCCATGGAGCCCTTAGGTCCCCAGGGCAGGGTCTTGGCCCCCATTGCACCTGGGACCTCTCAGGCCTGTCCACCTGCAACCTAGAGTTCGAGGGATGAGGGCCGGGTTCACATAGCAGAGCGAAGCCCCTGTCTGTGCATGGGAGGGGGCTGGGAAGGGCTTAGGCTCTGGTGTCAACAGGTCAGGCTTTGATGCATGAGCTTGCTGTGTGGCCCTGGCAGGTGCTGTCCTCTGCACTGGGGCTCCCCTGTAATGCAGACAACTGTACCATCTCCTCACTTCACAGGTTCCGTGTGGCTCGAATTCCCGAGCAGCGGGCAAGTTCAGCAGCATCTGAGGTGAGGACCATAACAGAGGCCACGCCTTCAGGGAGTGATCCCCCCAACTCCCCACAACCTGGCCTCCCCCCTGAGCAGCGGGCACTGCTGGGAAGTGGTGGAAGCCATACGAAGTGGCTGAAGCCCCCAGCAGAGAACAAGGCTGAGGTAAGGGCCAGGGGGAAGGTCCCTTTTGTACCTGGGCCAACCCAGGACTGAAGACAGGACAAGGGTGGAGGTGTGGGGGCCACTTTCCTGGAGATCAGAAGCCCCTTGGACTCAGCTCTGACCCCTCACCCCTGCCCCCCAGGAGAACCGCTATGTGGTCCGGTTAAGTGAGAGCAACCTGGTCATCTGAGGGGCTGCCTAGTCTGAGGACACTGAAGCCTTCCCCGGGAGGTTGTGAAGGCTTCCAGGAGGAGGGAGAGCTGCAGCTGGGACTGTGAGGACCACGAAACAATGGCCCAGCAGGCAAAACAACAAAGGCCAAGGCCTGGAGGTGGGAGCGTCCACCCCAGTGAGGAGGCAGGCAGGTCGGCGGGCAGTGTGTGCAGAAGCAGGTTGAGCCCCGTGCCTGTCCCTGCTGCCCCAGTTCCCCCCTGCAGGATGGCCCTGTCCCCTGTGGCTGCCTGGGCCAGATCCTAGGATTCCACAGGACTCTGTACTACCAGAAGCCTGGGCTTGGCAGAGTGGAGGGGCCCACGCCTGGCTCCCCTGGCCCCACACCTTGGTAATTAGCCCCCCCCCCCCCCC
>NW_007743584.1:24259-25476 GCF_000696425.1 Galeopterus variegatus | reverse complement strand
TAGGATTGCACTTTGATGTTAAGGAACTGCTATGATCTTTGCTTCTTCCTTTCAAATAAAGACACTATGATGTTGGCATGTGCAGAAGGCCAGTTGTTAAGATTTGCCTGTAGTGTTCCCCAATATAACTCAATCTCCATCAATTTATTAAAACTTGCCTTAATTTCTTTTTTGGTCTAGACCAAAATATATTAATTCGTTTTATAATTACCTTGTTTTCTTTTCTCTTGACAACATTAATTCAGTTAAAAAGTGTGTACTATTATTATCTCAAACCATTAAAATTTAGTGAGAGATCAAGGAAATGCCATGATTAATGTTTAATAGTAGTCACAATAAAACATAGTTTTTTTTAGCTTTGTTGAGGAGTAATTGACCTACAATAAACTGCACGTTTAAAGTATAGTTTGATAAGTTTAATGTGCATACATACTTATGAAATAATCATCATAATCAAGATAATTAATGCATGCATCACTCCAAAAAGTTTCCCTGTGCACTTTGTAATACCTCCCTCCTCTCTTCTATAAAGAGCCACTGTTCTGCTTTCTATCACTATACATCAGATGGCATTTCTGTAGAATTTTATACACATGAAATTATCCATGCAATTAAGACAGTATTTTTTTTTTTAATCTGGAATATTTCCTCAGAATAATTCTTTGGAGATTAATTTGTGTAGTAGTATGTATCAAATTCATTCTTTTTTATTGGTGAACTGAATCCCTTATGTGGCCATATCACGTGTTCATATATTCACCTGTTGATAGACAGCTGAGTTGTTTTTAATTATTGGCTATCACAAGTAAAAGCTTCTAAACACATTTGTGTGTGGACTTCTGTATTAGCCTATGTTTTCATTTCACTTGGTAAATAACATCAAGGAATAGAATAATTGATTCTTATGGTGGGTTTATATTTAATTTTTTAAGAAACTGCCAAGTTATATTTCAATTTTTTTCCTTACATTCCCCACACCAGTGCATGGAAGTCCCATTTACTCCACATCTGTATTAGTCAGGGTTCTCCAGAGAAACCAAATCAATAGGATATGTTGTAATTATATGAGAGGGATTTATTAGCGGAATTAGCTCACGTGGCTATGAAGAAAAGTCCCACGATAGGCCATCTATAAACTGGATGCTGGTGGTGTGGTTCAGTCCAAGTCCAAAGGCCTCAAAACCAGGGAAGCTGATGGTGTCCTTGGTGTAAGTTCT
>NW_007743584.1:18868-19365 GCF_000696425.1 Galeopterus variegatus | reverse complement strand
CTGCAAGTCCAATGCACTACTGTGGTCTTTCTTTCCTTCCTTCTTTCTCTCTTAGCTCCCAGTTATGAGTGAGTACACTTGGTATTTATCTCTTTGTGCTTTTCTTATTTCACTCAATGTAAGTTTCTCCAAGCTCATCCATGTTGTTGCAAATGGGGGTATTTAATTCTTTTTTATGGCAGGGTAGTATTGCATGGTGTATATATACCACAGTTTCCTTATTCAATGACCCATTGATGGACATTGACGTTGGTTCCATATCTCGGCTACTATAAAAACAGCTGCGATGAACACAGGAGTGCAGGTATCCCTTCAACATGATGATTTCCATTCCTCTGGTTATATACCTAGAAGTGGGATTGCTTGATTGTATGGAAGATCTATCTGTAGTTGTTTGAGAAATCTCCATACTGTTTTCCATAGTGGTTATAATTTACAGTCCCACCAACAGTGCAGTAGTGTTCCCTTCTCTCCACATCCTTGCCAGCATTTGTTAT
>NW_007743584.1:16250-18605 GCF_000696425.1 Galeopterus variegatus | reverse complement strand
GTAAGCCTGAGGAGTGATTTCTGGGTTCTAAATTCTACTCCACTGGTCCGAATTTCTATTTTTATATCAGTACCATGCTGTTTGGTTACAATAGCTTTGTACTATAATTTGAAATGAGGTGGTGTTATGCCTCTGGTTTTATTTTTTTTGCTCAGTTATGGAGTTTGGATGTGTTGTCCCCTCCAAAACTCATGTGGAAATTTGATCTCCAATGTGGCAGTGTTGGAAACTGATTGAATCATGGGGATGGATCCCTTATGAATGGATTAATGCTCTCCCTGGGGGAGGGGAGATTAATGAGTGAGTTCTTCCTCTATTAGTTCCTGCCATAGCTCGTTGCTTAAAAAAACACCCTGGCACCTTCTCTTGCTTCCTCTCACCATGTGATCTGCTTGTACCTGCTGGCTGCCTGCCACTTTCTGCCATGAGTAGAAGCAGCCTGAGGCCCATGTCAGATGCAGTTTTCCCAGAATCATAAGCCACATAAACTTTTTTCCTTTATAAATTACCCAGTCTCAGGTAATTCTGTTGTAGCAACACAAAACAGACTAAAACACTCAGGATTTCTTTGGCTATTCAGGGTCTTTTGTTGTTCCATATGAAAGGTAAGATTGTTTTGTCCATTTCTGTGAAGGATGTCATTGGTATTTTGATGGGGATTGAATTCAATCTGTAGATTGCTTTGGGTAGTATAGACATTTTCACAATGTTAATTCTTCCAATCCAAGAGCAAGAAATATCTTTCCATCTTTTGGTGTCTTCTTTAATTTCTTTCAGAAGTGGTTTGCAGTTCTCATTGTAGAGGTCTTTCATCTCCTTGGTTAAATCGATCCCTAGATATTTTATTTTTTTTGTGACAATCATAAATGGGCTTACTTTCTTTATTTTTCTTTCTGGTAGTTCATTATTTGAGTATATAAATGCAACTGATTTGGGGGCATTTAATTTGTGTCCTGCAATGTTACTGAATTTATTAACCAGCTCTAGGAGTTTTTTGATAGAGTCTTTAGGTTTTTCTATATATAGTATCATGTCATCTGCAAATAGAGAAAGTTTGGCTTCACTTTTTCCAATCTTGATTCCCTTTATTTCTTTCTCTTGCGTGATTGCTCTAGCTACTACCTCTAGTACTATGTTAAATAGAAGTGATGAGAGTGGGCATCCCTATCTTGTTCCTGTTCTTAGTGGAAAGGCCCTCAGTTTTTCCTTACTCAGAATGATATTGGTGGTGGGCTTGTCATAAATAGCTTTTATTGTGTTGAGATACTTTCCTTCTATACCTAACTTGTTGAGAGTCTTTATCATGAAGGTATGTTGAATATTGTCAAATGCTTTTTCAGCATCTATGGAGATAATCATATGGTCCTTGTTTGTTGAGGTGGTGGATCACATTTATTTACTTTCATATGTTGAACCATCCTTGCACCCCTGGGATGAAACCCACTTGATCATAGTGTATAATTTTTTTTAACTTGTTGTTGTATTCTGATTGCTAATATTTTGTCATAGTGTATAATTTTTTTGATGTGTTGCTGTATTCTGATTGCTAGTATTTTGTTGAGGATTTTTGCATCTAGGTTCATCAAGGATATTGGCCTGTAATTTTCATTTTTTTGTTATGTCTTTATCTGGTTTTGGTATCAGAGTTTTTTTGGCCTTGTATAATGAGTTTGGGATAGTAGCTTCTGTTTCAATTGTTTGGAATAGTTTGAGGAGAATTGGTATTAACTCCTCTTTAAAAGTTTGATAGAATTCAGCTGTAAAGCTGTCCAAACCCAGACTTTTCTTTGTTGGAAGATTGCTAATTACTGCTTCAATCTCATTGCTTGTTACTGGTCTGTTCAGGTTTTCTGTCTCTTCTTGATTCAGTTATGGTAGTTTGTATGTGTCTAGAAACTTATCCATACCTTCCAGATTTTCATATTTTTTGTCATACAGTTGTTTATAATAGTCTCTAATGATTATTTTTATTTTTGTGTTTTCAGTTGTAATGTCCCCCTTTTCATTTCTGATTTTCATTATTTGGGTCTTCTCTCTCTCTCTCTTATTTTTTTTTTTTTGTTAACCTAGCTAATGGTTTGTCTATTTTATTTATCTTCTTGAAAAGATAACTTTTTGTTCTGTTGAACTTTTCTGTTGTTTTTTGAGTCTCTATTTTTCTTTAATTCCAGTCTGATCTTAATTATTTCTTTCCATCTACTACCTTTAGGTTTGGAGTGTTGTGGTTTTTCAAGTTCTTTGAGACATAGTGTTAGGTCATTTATTTAAAGTCTTTCCATTCTTTCGATGTAGGTATTTACAATAAATTTACTCTTAGTACTGCTTTTGCAGTATCCCACAGGTTTTGGGCTGATG
>NW_007743584.1:8515-15548 GCF_000696425.1 Galeopterus variegatus | reverse complement strand
ATTTACAATAAATTTACTCTTAGTACTGCTTTTGCAGTATCCCACAGGTTTTGGGCTGATGTAACTTTATTTTCATTAGTTTCTAGGAATTTTTTGATTTCTTGTTTAATTTCTTCTTGGACCTATAGGTCATTCAGGAGTTTCCTATAGGTCATTTAGTTTCCATGTATTTGTATATTTTCCAGAGTTTTGCTTATTATTAATTTCCAATTTTAGTCTATTGTGATCAGAAAAGATACTTGGAATGATTTCAATTTTTTTTTAAAATTTGCTGAAACTAGATTTGTGAGGGGTTTAGTTTTATAAATTGCCTACCAAATATGGTATTAGTTACATCCCTTAAATTTTGAGATCTTTTGTTTTTTCTCCCATTTTCCTTCAGTTTAGAATATGTTCTCATTTTCTCTTGATGTCATTCTTTGACTCATAAGTTTTTTAGAAGTTTGTTATTTAGTTTCCAATTATTAGCAGATTTCGCAAATATCATTTTTTTGTGGTTTTGAATTCATTTCTACTGTCAGAGTTCATACTTTGCGAATTGAATGCTTTTATTTTTTCTAACTACACAGTTTATGTCATAATACAGAGGTTGACAAATTATGGCCTGCAGGCCATATATGGCCTTTGGCCTGTTTTTGTGGTGGCCTACATTCAAAAAATGATTTTTACATTTTTAAAGGATTACATAAACAAATAAACAAAGAAGAGCATGAAACAAGACTATCGAAAGGCCTAAAATATTTACCAATTAGCCTTTTACAGAAAAAGTTTGCTGACATTTAGTCTTGGTAAACATCGTGTGTGCCCTTGAAATGAATGTGTATTCTGCTCTTTGAGATAGAATGTTCTATAAAGTTTATGAAGTCAAATTGGTTGACAGTATTGCCCAGTTCTTCCTTATACTTATTATTTTGTGTTTTTTGTTTATCAGTTATTGACAGAGAGATGTTGAAATAATCTCTGACTATAACTATGGATTTGTTTCTCCTTGCAACTTTCTTGGTTTTGCTTTATATATTTTGAAGTTCATTTATTAGCTGCATTAATGTTTATANTTTTTTAAAAATTATATTTGTAAAGAGAACGCAAAACAGTGGCTTTTTAATTTCTCTATAGAAAGCTAATTTCCACCAACAGACATACATTATGATATATATTAAATGAAGTCCTGCAAGTAGAAGAAAAATAATGCCAGACGGAATTTGCACATGTATTTGGCTTCTTGAAGTTCACCCACAGTTCAATGATTCTCTGTTTATATATTTTTGAAATTTGTTTTTGTTTTGATGTTTAGTTTTGGATAGTCTATTGCTACATCTTCAATATTAAAGTTCACTAGTGTTTTCTTCTACTATGTCTAATCTACCATTAATCCCATCCACAAGTGTTTTTATTTCAGAAATTCTAGATTTTGTCTCTATGACTTGTAATTGGTCTTTTTCATATCTTCTATGTTTTTAGTAAATGATTTTAGTCTTTCTTCTGCCTTCCTTACTACTAAGATAACTTTCAACTTTCATGTCTTTTAATTCTCTTTTCTGTCAGTATTAATTTCTGGATCAGTATTAATTTTTCTCTTTATTATGGGTTATTTTCCTGCTTCTCTGCATGCATTTCTTCATTTATTAAATTACATGACAGATATCATAAACTTTACCTAATTTGCTGGATATTTTTGCATTTCTAAAAGTTTTTTTTTAAAGCAGTTTGAGCCTTTCCAATTCTTATTTAAGTTTTTTTTTTTTTTTGGTTTTGACCAGTAAGGGGACCGCAACCCTCAGCACGGTGTGGTCGGCACCACACTCAGCCAGTGAGCACACCGGCCATCCCTATATAGGATCCAAACCCATGGCCTTGGTGCTACCAGCACCACACTCTCCTGAGTGAGGCACAGGGCTGGCCCTTATTTAAGTTTTCATATGTAAGACTAGAGAAGCATTTAGTACATATATTATGCATAATTTTTGCTCCACAACTGAGGAAAGACCTTTCTTAATACGCAATAATAAATAATTTATGAAGTTTCTACTGTGCTAATTGGGAACAGGCACTATTTGTAGCTCCATGTGAGCTCTGAACACTGTTTCCTCGGAAAAATATTAATGGGTCAATAGTATATGCAATGTGATGTTCAAAAAGGACCCAAACTGCATGAAATATTATTTACAAAGTAAAAACATAATTCTTTAAAAATCACTGAAGCTTATGTTTCCAAGAAATAATCAACAGAGTGAAGATTGTTAAATTGCAGCATGTATAGTTTGATTGTTTTGTTTTGCATTTTGTTTTGTTTTAAAGCAACTCTTCATTAAGTAAAGACATGGGGGAAGAGTTCAGAATAAGAATATCTGAAGAGTTTGAGATGAGGATATTTAACGTTCGTGATTGTTTTGTTTTGCATTTTGTTTTGTTTTAAAGCAACTCTTCATTAAGTAAAGACATGGAGGAAGAGTTCAGAATAAGAATATCTGAAGAGTTTGAGATGAGGATATTTAACGTTCGCAGCTACTTTTTTAGGATTGTGTGAATTACTCAGGTATAGTAATAATGTCAAAAGACATTCATAGAAAGCTTATATATCTCTAGTCTTTGAAAAAATCATTAAATCAGTGTTATCTTCAGTAATTTTTGAAGACATTCTATGGAAAAGTGTAGACTATATTTTTCTTGGGATAATAACAAAAGAAAATGTCAACAGATTGTGAAAGTGTAAATTAGGACAATTCTTTTGAAATAAACCTTTCGGCAGTATGTAATTCAAACCAGTATTAATACGTTAGACTGGCAATTTTCAGTCTGGGAATCTTTCCTGAGGAAATAAACTGAAATGAAGAAAAATCTTTCTGCAAAAAATATGTTTAGTGTAACAACATTGTTTTTTATTTGTAATAATTCAAAGACAACTCTTTGCCGTAAGATATGGTAATAGTTAAATTAATTGACTCATCCAGTCATTTGAATATAATATAGTCATTGAAAAGTTTACAAAGACAATGTAATAACTTTGAGAATGCTTATGAAAAAATGTTAAGTAAGTTAAGAAGAATTAGATACAGTCGATTGTAATTTTTAAGAAGCAGATGTAGATAAAAAGGACCCAGCAAGTCAACATATTAATGGTATATATCTTTGGAGGAGGATGAGATGGTAGAAAGCAAAACAGTAGTTATGGATTGAGAATGAAATCTAAGTGAGTTGACATGTCTTAACTGTGACTCATGCTATATTTAACTTATTTAAGCAAGTTTATGTGATACTTCTTTTCTCCAACTTCCACAGTTTGTAAAATGGAGTATAATATAAATATTATATCATAAAGGTATTGTTTTAGTAAATGAGTTAACACCTACAAAGTATGTACAGCATTGACACAAATTAAGCATTCTTTAAATACTCGCTATAAATTGGATAGTGGATGATGTACATTTCTGTATTGTGTTTTCTATATTTTCAATCAGTAATATTTTTACAGTGGAATTACAAAAAGTAACCAGCAGAGAGTCACTCATCAAAAATTCCTGCATTTTATTTTTTATTTTCAAATCACTGAGTGTGAGGGAAAAGATAGAGAATTTCATTTTCCAAATTTAGCTCCAGTGGCAAGAAGATTTATAAATTTTATGCTCAACTTGACAGAATTGCTGAACGCTCCCTTCTCTGCTTGTGTGGTATGCTTGCTTTCTCCACCAGCAGCTTCTAAATTACCAGGAAAAACAGAAACAAACTTTTGTAGCTTGATTTATGTTGATTATTGATTTTCTTGGTTTGTAAACATCAAAACAATCTTGAAAAACTCAGGAAATCAAATTCAAATTGCTTAGGTTCAGTATATTTTGACACTACAATGTCTAAAATATTTAATAACTGTAAGAGCTACTTTACTTATAGAGTGAAAATCACTATGATCCAAATATATCTTTTGCCTACAAATCCTAAAACAAGATGCATATTTTTAATGAATAGGCTAGAAGATTGTGAAATTTAGAAATAGTTACACATGGACAGTTTGTTGTGATAGATAAAAGATAATCTTTCAAATGGCTGAAAATATGGTGTCATATTTTCATTCACCAATTCACCAAGATTTTTTTTTCTGCCATTTTTGACTCTGCATTTCTAAGTTTTTACTGCGTCCATAGGCACACTACCTTCATGTGGTCACAAGATAGCTCTCAGAACCTTCATGCTAACATTCAATTTGCTTCAGATCCAGTGGACAAAACCTTATTTTTTCAAATCCTTAGAACTCAATCTTATTGGCTATGATTGTTCTTGTTTGGGTCGCATGCCCATTGCTAAACAATCACTATGAACAGGATTACAGGGAATATACTGAATGAACAGGTCTGGGACACTGTCCAACCTTGGAGTACAAAGATGTCCAACCTATGCAAGCTATACATATGGACGGAAGAAGATAAGGATTGCTTTCCTGTGAAAATGAGGGCGCTGTTACAAAGAAGCAGTAATGTATAGAGGGGCATATTAAAATATTAAAAGTGAACCTGAACAAACTGTGAGGTTAAAAAAAAAAAAGCTAACTATATTAAGTTACTAAATTATACGAGTATGTGCACACTATCTGTATGTATATCTATATTATTCTCTCTCTCCAGATAGATAAGTAGGCAGATAAATAGATAGAAGACGTAGATATATATTTGTATACATAGTGGTTGTCATGAACTTACTAAATCAGGACATTGATTTTTTTTTTTTTTCCATACTACTGCCTTCAAACATGAACTGTTGAATTTCTTTTTCCTGCCTCTCAACATTTTGAGGGATCTCATGACTCTCTAGTACCTTTTGAATGTAAGAACAGTCTTCTATTTAGGTTTTAAATGCCAGTCTACAGTACACAAAATCACCACTTCCATTTTTCACTTAATATATTGACCTCTACGTCCCCTCAGCTCAGGCCTAACTTCGGCTTGGACGTCTGCAGTGGAATAGTGAGTTCCTGCTCCACTTCACACCTCCTGTTTAGGTTCCACTAGAGTTGGAGACATGCGGAGAGGCAACTGAAGAAAGAGGATCCAGAATACTTTGTAAATACTCATTGGCCATCACGCCCTCTGTTAGTCTCATTGTTGACTCTTTGTAGGGGCTTGAGGGATTCTTTAGAGACCACATCCCCGTGCATACTGCATCCTTGCTGATAGGAAGGGCACTCTTCACCTGATCCCTTTCATCTCTTCCATAAGCTGTCATTTTCTGCTCTGCCACACTGACAGTCCATCTCTAGCTTCTCCCTGCTGGGGTCCCCTTTCCTTGGCAAGAAACTCTCTTGTAGGCATCCTCTTTGAGAGAGCGCACATGTCTGCTTCCTTAGTGTTTCCTTGGCCTATAGGACACATTACACATCTCTGCCCTGACAAAGGTCTTAGTTACTTGCTCCCGTGCTGCCCTCTGTCCTTGTCCTCCACATGTCTACTCCAGTCAGCCACCTGACCTCAGACTTCTCTAGATGAGAAGCAGCCACCTTACCTATCTCTCTGCCCCAATATACCTTCAAATCTGGGAGACGCCTGTTACTTTGTCCTAGGACCTTGCTCACTAAACTATGCTTCATTCCCTTAGTGTCACAGGAGCTCACAATAACCCAGATGGGGAATAGAATGGCGACCGCTGTTATTGCAAATTCTCCCATCCCTGTGAAAGTTTCTTTGAGAGCCTCTACATTTAACTAGGGGTGATAGGGAGAAAAAACTCCCTCTCCATGAGTAGGGGGATGAAAATAACAGACTATCACCTCCTACAAATTTTACTGGTTGAATGAATTCTCCCTAGAATACCTCACTTAATTTCCCTTTTACATTCTGGATAAATGAAGTGACCATTGTTTGCTGGGCTACTTTTTTTCTCTTCTAATAGATCTCACCTGGATTTGTCTAGCACATTTATTTATCATTCATTGTTTTTAACTTTGGGGCTTCAGGGGAAATTCTGAAATAACAGGAAAAGTACTGCTTCATATCAGGTTACTTATGTGGTGGTGGTACCTTTCACACTCACTGACACAGCAAAATGCAAAAGATATTCTTTTGTGGACTTACCACAATAGCACTTTGAGACAGGCACTGTTAGCCCTTTCTTTAGATAAGAAAATGAGTCACAAAGAGGGTAACTGATTTGTCTAATCTCTCTCACTGGGACCAGGGCCAAAGCCTTGACTTGCTTCATTTCTAACCCGCATTTCCCTCCATCCAGATGCTTTCAGTATCTTTTATGTGTGAATTTGTTGGCAAAGCAATGCAAATTCTACGTGTGTGTTTGTTTATAACAACTTATTCTTGAAGATATTTTCTGTCTATTCCATATGTGAGTAGTGGGTGCATGCATGTGTGTATTTACACATCTCATTAACTTTGTGCTACTTTTGATTTTGCTGCTTGGAAAACTTTCAGTCACAGTAAACCGTATATATGTTTGATAGGGATTCTGTGGGAAATCCCTCACTTATTTTGTAGCTAAATTTCAAATATAATCTTTGGTGGTTCATGTCCTTTTAAATCAGACTTTGCTCATGAATAATAATGGTGAATGAAGAACCCTGTGACAAAAAGAGACATGACTTGGATCCGGCTTGTTTAGAGTCAATGCAGAAAACTATTCTCTGTATCAAGTGGGTTAGGTTTTTCTGTTTGAGAGGAAGAGTAGCTGGGAACTACCCTGATCAACATAATAAATAGCAGAACCCCATTTAACCCCTCCCCTCAGAAATCTGTACACAGTGCCAATAAGTCAGCAGGGGCCAGGCTGACCATGCAAGTCCGCACTTTGGCAGGCTGCCCGGGGTTGAAGAGACTTCCCAGGGGACTGTTTTTCTTGGGAAGATGGTGGCAACACTGCTGTCACAGCAAAGATCTGCCAGTCACAGGCACAGCCACAGATCACAGCTTGCATTCCCATATGCTTAGAATTCAGATATTGCTGTATATTCACCCCATCCATATCTTCTTTCCCTATCCCTGTTAATGCAGCATTTGTCAAGCAGAAGTGAGGGATTCTAAAATACCCCCACATTTTT
>NW_007743584.1:6373-8039 GCF_000696425.1 Galeopterus variegatus | reverse complement strand
GAGAGGAAGTTCCTAAAACTGTGTTCCTAAATCAGTGATGGAGAAAAAGTTCGTGTGCAGCGTTGCCTATTATATTTTATAGGGTTTTTTTTTAATATATTTTGTCTAAAATAAGTGTGGCCTCTGACCAGTACACGCCAAAGCTGGTCATTCTGCTTCTGTTTTTTTCCAAAGCTCTTCTTTATCATTCACTTTTTTTCTTCTGAAACTGGTTTTGAGCATGAATACTAAGCATCTTTTTAAAATTTTGATTATTCTACCACACTTTGGAGTACTGTAGTGTAAATTACTAGATACTCAACTGCCTCTTTATTTTATTTTGCTGTAATACACTCAATTGCATATTCAGAAAGCTTTGCTTCTGCTCTGACTGGTCTTTAACAAAATGTTGCCACCATTTACTTATTGTGTACATGCCAGAAACGACAGTGGATTATTTTTGCGTTATTTCACTTAGTCTTCATAATAGTCCTATAAGATTTGCATTAGGATCTACATTTTAAAACTATGGACACTGAAGCGTAGAGAATTTTTCACTTGACTAATGTCACAGTAAGTTAGCAGGGGTGGAGGGTCGTGTAATATTCAAATCCAGATCAGGCCGACTTATTAGCTCATTGTTTTAGTACTTTGCCATACTAACTCTAAAAAACTGTTTTACTTATTTTCTTGTTTCATATTCTATTATGCTATTTATTGTTGGATATGATTCAAGTGTAATTTTATTGACATTATCCCAGAAAAATTGTATAAGAGACAATCATTATAACCTAGATTTTATATTAGTACAGTATCTCCTTGGATTATGGTATCCAACTGGTATCTTAGCACTGGACATTGTCCGCCAAAATGTGCCACCTCCTTAATATAGTTTGCTTCTTTAAAAAAAAAAGTATATATATAATATATATATATGTATATATGTATGTATATGTGTATATATATATATATATATATATATATATGTATGTATATGTATATATCTAAGTAGTAAACGCTATGTTCATTGGCCACAAAGAGCCTACTAATTAGCAGGGAGAGAGAACATCTAAAGAGCTATTTTAACATTAAAAATCACCATGGGATAGTGACTTTTTAATTGGTATATTGTCAAATATTTCTCAGAGGTAGGGACAAAATGTACTGATTAAAGATGTAAAGATTACAAAGATTGGATCTAGTCCCCATACTCAAGGAACCTATTGGATTTTTACCTTTATTATTATTATTAATAATAATAATTATTATTATTAATAATAATAATTATTATTATTTTTATGACAATGTGGTGCTATGATCACTTGACTGATGGCACTTCCTCTAGTTTAACATCTTGCTTCACCTGCAACATCACAGTAATCAGTCTATTTGATGTTTCTCCACCTGTTACAGTTGACTTACATCTTGTTTCCCCAATAATATCCTTACTTGTCTAAGAGCAACAGAAAATTTTTCTACTTCTTTGTATTTACAATGGTTAGTAAAGGGCTATGCATGAAGTAGGCTGTTATCAAGTGTACATTGAGTTGTTGAGATAAATGTCAATAGTACTTGTGGAAAGTTGAGTGGACAGAGTTTTCAGAGCATGCTATTAATAACTAGTATGAAATCACAGACAAATCTCATCTCTTTTACACTGAATTTTATGTATAAAATTCATGTGTTA
>NW_007743584.1:4114-5544 GCF_000696425.1 Galeopterus variegatus | reverse complement strand
GAAATCACAGACAAATCTCATCTCTTTTACACTGAATTTTATGTATAAAATTCATGTGTTACACAAAATATTCTCAAAAGATGCATTTAGCTAGGGTGACCATGAAATATGTTGCTCAAATTGGGACATTTTTAAAGAGTAAAATTGGATGATGTAAGAAATCACAACAACAAAACAAGCCAAAAAACAGTACTGTTGCATGCAAAACTAGGCATCTGGCCTACTACTTCCAGGTCATAAATTCCAAGGTTTTGTTATTTTCCATTTTGTTCATTTTGTAGTTTGTAGTTTTAGCAGTTAAGAATACAGAATTTGCAATATTGGGCTGGCCAAGTTAGCTTAATAGGTTAGACCACGGTGTTCATAACACCAAGATCCGGTGTTCAATCCATGTATTAACCAGCTGCCAAACAAATAAGAACAACTACAAACAAACAAAAAAAACAAGGCAATAGAATTTGCAGTCCTAAAGTCATGAGTACAGTTTCCATATCTGCAGCTTTCTATCACTATGACCTTGAGCATATTTTTTATCCTCTTGATTCTATTTCTTCTACTTACAAGAAAAAAAAATAATAATAGTGTGTTGTTTCACATGGTTATAATAAGAATACAATTAGATACTCAGGGTATTCAAAAAGTTCATGGAAAGATTTGTATTATCTTTTGATTATATTTTTTTCCAAAAATCTTTTGAAGTACTTTCATATATTAAAAAAACAACATGCTGACTGGCACATAACAACTTAAATGAGTGGTAAGAGTTACGACCACTTACCACTGTTGCTACTGCTACAAATTATTAGTTTTTTCCGTTCGGTTGAGCAACCATTGTCATTGGTTTTTGCATTTCACTATCCGTTAAACATATTGCCTAATCTGATCTGCATTTCACAGTTTTATACATTAACTTGAAACAGTGCCAGTTGGGCAAAATGTGCTATTTGCTTCGATCAAAGATATTTTGTTAAACCTTCTATTGTCTATCCAAATGATACATTGTGTTATTGGCTTTCCATGACCACTGTTTTTATGATCGGATTTGGAAGGATGTATCCTTTTGAAGTATACTTCTTTTTGTACTTGTTTTCAAGTTTCTTTGTGAAAGGACTCCACCAATATGAGGATACTTTTAAAAAGCTCATGGAAAGATTATGTTATCTTTTAAATCTATTTCTCCATGAACTTTTTGAAGTATGTTCATACATTTGGCAAAGCTAATTGTAGATCTTCTGGGAAATGACCGAAGAGTAAATGATTACAGTCTGGATAAAAGTGATCCCATAGAAATACAAACCTAGCTAATAAAAGATCGGGAAGTGACTAATATGTACGATACCTCATCTTATATCAGAAAAGATAACTTCTAGGGCCAGCCCGGTGGCGCACTGGAGAGTGTGCCGCTTGGGAGTGCAGCGGCGCTCCCGCCG
>NW_007743584.1:2098-3651 GCF_000696425.1 Galeopterus variegatus | reverse complement strand
TAAGTGGTAGTGCTATAAATCTTCAATAGCAAGGAATATCAGTCAATAAATACTTAACAACAGTATAAATTATGTATGATAGAATAAGTGAGTATTGCAAGAAAGCACATAGACTAATGGGCCTGCTTACAGAATGCCATAAAAATAAATATTCTGAATCTTCACAAGTAGGACCAAGTTACCTGAGAGAAATAATCCCTACAAAATCATCATCTTGCATTTTGGGAATGGTTTTTAAAAAGCCAATGGGCAATAAGTATGAAAATCTTTTGGTAAATATAATCAAAATATTCTTGAGTATATAATCTATAATATACTCAATCAGAATTTGGTTTATAAAATGTAAAGCAATTGCATAAATTGAAGGAGTCTTAAAGAAAGTTTATATCTTATTCACTATTTGCAATGTCTTTATTGACATTCAATATTGAGATCATACTGTATGTAGTTTACTCATGAGTCATTTAATGCTTTGATCCAATTTTCTGAATAAAGATTACTAATTGTTTCCTAGAAACATAATTTTTAATAGTTTGAGTAGCCAAAGCAACAAATAAATACAACTGTAATTAAATGAGTTATTTCAAAGAAAGTGATATTATAGATTAATATCCAGTTATGCCTACACAGTATGGGCTTATGTTTTCTCTATATTTACTTCAGAGACCTGACAATTTATAACTCTAATGAGAAATGTTAGTAGTACCTCTGTTCAGTTTCCTAATGTGGAAAATTCTAATGGCGTACTCTAAAACCACTCAGTCATAGCAGTTTCTTAGTCTAAAGTGCAAAAGCCAGAAAGAAATAGGCATGGAAAAGACAAAAAAAATAAAAACCACAATTACATATTGTTCTTAAATTGAAGTATTCCCACCCCTTCCATAATCATTTTTAACTGGTCATAACATAACTTGCTTTTGAGAAAAAGTAAGTTGAGAAGCCTGATTTATTCATGTGAGTTGCATGCATTGATCTTATTTTACAGATGATTACTCAACTTCCACTTAACCTTGGATGGTTAAACGTTGGCATTGTAAATGAAGCTGCAGCATAAAATAGAGACTATATTGCCAATTTGTCTCTGCCATCTCTTCCCTATATACTGATAGAATCTCAATCAATCAAGTCAAAATAAGATCTCAAAAACTCATTAGCAAGCAGATTGGCAGAAGAATATGGCATAAATGAGCAAGTAAAACAAATTCAGATCTTAATAAGTCTAAAAGTTAGCATTGTTTGTGCATCCATTTTTGGTAGTCATTTTATTCGAGTTTATGTCCATAGTAAATTGTGAGCCAACACTTGATGGAGACTAATATTTCATTTATTTTATGCCAGGAATTGGCCATCTACGGCCCAAGGACCAAATCCAGAGCACAGTCTGTTTTTGTGAATAAAATGGTATTAGAGCACAGTCATGACCATCAGCTCATGAATTGTCTATAGCTGCTTTTACTCTACAATGGCTGGGTTAAGTAGTTGCCACAGAGATGGTATGATGTGCAAAGCCTAAGATATTGATTCCTTTGAACTTGAAAAAGTTTTCTGACCCT
>NW_007743584.1:0-918 GCF_000696425.1 Galeopterus variegatus | reverse complement strand
GCAAACTTTTGGAAACAAATGCTCTTACAATGCATAACACAACATGTCAATGAAATATCTAGTATTTAATTACAATAATTGTCTCAGTGTCCGGAGCCATAGAGCCCAGCTGTTGCCTAAGAGCCTGCCTGCCTGTCCGGAGCCAAAAGAGCCGCCCAGCTATTGCTTTGAGGCCTCAGAACCTAGTTTGCTGTTATCTTCCGTCCCTCCCCATCCTGTGGACTATGGGTGTAGATAACTTTGCAACTTGCCATAGATAATGGGAATTTTCCATTTACCGGAACAACCTGCCCTGCGGTTTTCTCAGTAAACCATCTGCATACTTAATTATCTGCTGATTCCCTCCTGCTGTCTATATAAACTGTGACCTTCTGGCTAATAAATGAGACTTGATCAGAATACTGTCTTGTCTCAATTTCTTGCGTCTTTTGTTCCACCCCATTCCCACTCCCCCCTCCAGGGTCTGCGTTGAATATCCCGCGGGTCAGGACATTTTTGGCACCCAAACGTGGGGCCTGGATACGGGGGACACCATGAGGAAGATGGCGCATCGGAGGGTCGACTACTAAAAATGAAAGAGTAAAACCTTCGTCCACCGTGGGAACCTGCCGCATCAGGATAAGGTGAGTAAGCGCGCCCGATAATGGGACANAAGAGAAAACTGAGGCTCAGGAAGATGAAAATTTGCTCAGTGATACAAAAATAATCAGAGACAATAGCTTGGACTGTGAACCAGTTCCTACTGCCTACTAATGAATTCATTAGTCTTTGCACTCTATCATATAGAGTAGAAAAACTCAGGTTTCTCATGTAAGTGATTATATAGAGGGCTTTGCCAGTATACTTAGCAATTTCATGCAAACTTTTGGAAACAAATGCTCTTACAATGCATAACACAACATGTCAATGAAATATCTA
>NW_007743583.1:18167-18610 GCF_000696425.1 Galeopterus variegatus | reverse complement strand
TGACACCTAGGAATTTGAGCACATTACCTGTGGTGTCCGAACGATAGACAGTGATTAGATGACTACAAATGCAGAGACCTAAGGATGGAGCAGAATGCCTTGAAAAGGGGTCAGATGCACATGACTCCATGGATGATGATCTGACATTATGTGAACAATGGCGTTTTTTGTGGACTAGGCCATATTTAATCAAGTTAGACATAACCATAATATTATTTATAATTTCAACTTTGAGATTGTATGCAATTCAAGTTATAATGAGATAAAATAAAATTACATACTGAATTTTAAAGTAAAAATTACATACACATAATCCTGTGTGTTTGTATTATGCATATATCAACTAGTCTTATCATCTATGTACATATATGAGTAAATATGTATATATACACATACATACTGTATATTTCCAAATATCCCTATTAACATAGTAAAAGAAAAAT
>NW_007743583.1:17559-18097 GCF_000696425.1 Galeopterus variegatus | reverse complement strand
TAGAAGGGAATTTTTATTGTGTCTGAGTCTTCTCTTTTACAAACAATAGTATAATTCACATATTTTTATTCCTCATTTTTCTCATGTAGAAAAATATACTAAGTCTACATACATGGATGATACTTGGAAATTATTAGGTCATATGGTATCAGTGTACTGAAATCCAGTAGATGCAAGAAAAATATTTTGATATTTTTATTTATATTTTAACATGTATAGTAATAAATATTTAATATTTATACATTCAGAAAGAACTTAGGAACATTTTTATATTGTAGCAGTTTTAGTAATTCCAGGAAACTCATATTTTGCAAAATGAAAGGATGAAATGAAATATTATTGAGGTTTCAGTTTGCTCACTGATTAAAATTAAATTTTGAGTACTGGGGCAACTGGATATACAAATATGAAATAATACAATCGGACCCCCACCTCGAAATATAAACAAACATTAAAATTAATCACCACCCTAATTATGAGCTTATCTGTAAAACTCTTAGAAGAAAATATAGATGTAAATCTTTCTGACCTCAGATTT
>NW_007743583.1:15316-15829 GCF_000696425.1 Galeopterus variegatus | reverse complement strand
TTTTTTTTCTTTTTACAGAAATAGAAAAAACAACCCTAACATTCATTTGGATTAACAAAACACCCAAATAGGCAAAACAATGTAGAGAAAGAGAAACAAAGTTGGAGGTATCATATTTCCTGATTCCATAATGTATTACAAATCTACAGCAATTAAAACTGTACGTACTAGCATAAAAAAGACATATAGAACAACAGAACACAGAGCCCAGGAATCAATCCATGCATATACAGACAACTAACCTTTGACAAGGGTGCCAATAATACACAATAGGGAAAGAAACTCCCTTCAACAAATGGTGCTGAGAAAATCGGCTGTCAACATACAAAAGAAAGAAACTGAACATTATTGTACAATCTACTAAAAAATTAGCTCCTATGAGATCACATATGTAAATGTAAGAACTGAAACTTCAAAACTCCTAGAAGAAAGATACGGAAAATCTTTATCATAATAATTTGGAAATGATTTCTTGCATATGACACCAAAAGTACAGGCATGAAAAGCAAAAAA
>NW_007743583.1:12503-14025 GCF_000696425.1 Galeopterus variegatus | reverse complement strand
TGAGTACAATTGACTTTACATATTCATATTAGTCAGGCTTTATTTTTACCATGCAAAACATATTTTAAAAATTTGAAATTTTGTACACCCCTTCCTCTTCCTATTAATTCTGGTCCTGATCCTATCAGGTTTTCTCTTTTACAACAGGTAAACCCTATCTATCATTTGTTATTCACATGCTGATTGTCATTGTTTCATTATATATTTATGTACTCATAAAGAAAATGTACTCAAACCTTGAAGATATTTTAAATATATTTGCATGATATATTGTTGAATGTCTTATTCTGAATTTTTTTAACTTGGATGTTTGTTTTTTGCCTCATCAGTATTAACTCACTTAGCTATATATTATTCTCTGATTTTTGCTGAATGTATACAATTATTAGATATTTACAAATTGTTTCCCAAAGTTCTTGTAACTTTTACATCCCCCACCAGCCCAGTAAAAATGTTTCCTTTACACTGTCACCTCACTTTCACATTGAAGTTAACAACTTTTAAATTTGTCTCAATTTTATGTGTATAAGAGGATTTTATTTCATGCTACAATTATATTTTGCAAATCATTATTAAAGTATATGGGTTGTTCATAATAGGTTTCTTCCTTTGTGAATCGTCTGTATGTGTAGTACTTTGTTCATGGTCCTATGGATTTTGCATCAATTATTTATTAACTTAATAATTATATCAATTTTCTCAAGTATTTGCTTTCTTCTTTTACTATATTTGGTATTATTTCCATGATGAACACTTTAAAAATTTTTAAGCATAAAATGCATCATTCTTTATGATCTTGAGTTGTGTTTAAGGATCTCTCTTTCATGCTTAATTATATAAAATCATATAAACATACACATACACAGGGTTGGTTCTTATTCATATGATTTTAGTATGCACAGATAATGGATATCTATGACCATGACTTAGTTTTTTTCTTTGAAGTCATGATACATGTGATATCAAAAGAGAAGGACTGCTAGACAAATGAAACAAATTCTTAGGCTTTGTGTAGAAATGTATTGCGGTAGGAGATCCTCTGCTTTGTACTGCAGAGGTGTTATTTAAATTTACTGATCTAAATTTCGGAAAATATCGTTTGGTTGTACTCTGTTTTCTAAGGATATTGTCTTACTTTGATTAGTACACAGAGGGAGCCCTTGAGAAAGAGATGTGTTCCCCAAATCATAATTAAAAGTAATGAATAGAGATGGAGGAAAGAAAAGAAAACACCACTACTAAANGGAGCTTAGTTGAGGGAAGAGCCAAATCTGCCAGCCTGTTGTACTTTACTCTAAATTTTGATTTTCTTTTGTTATTCTTGAGTTTACATATAATCTTGATAAGTAAACTGTCCAGTATCTATCTTCTGTGAAAAAAAGACAGAGCTGGATTTCTGTCCATGTTCTGTATAATACAGTAAAAGAAGCAGAAGAAAACCCTCACCAATCGGCCCATGAATGACACCTAGGAATTTGAGCACATTACCTGTGGTGTCCGAACGATAGACAGTGATTAGATG
>NW_007743583.1:11309-11518 GCF_000696425.1 Galeopterus variegatus | reverse complement strand
ACAATCAGTCCTAAATTTCCCATGAGAGTAAAGAGGTAAATTGCTAGAAAGAAAAAGAAGAAGATGATCTGCAGTTCAGCATTGTCTGTGAAGCCCATCAGTACAAATATGGTAACTTCAGTGACATTCTCCATGTTGAAATCTCACAGAACAAAATTGGAGATATTTATAAAATTATAGTTCACATAACTGTAAACAATTAAGAATAT
>NW_007743583.1:8564-9811 GCF_000696425.1 Galeopterus variegatus | reverse complement strand
CTGCCCCCGCGCCTAGCTTAGCCAGTGAGCTGGAACCGGTCTGTATGTGGGATCTGAACCCTCGGCGGCGCTTCCCAAGCGGCGCACTAGCGCAGTGCACCACTGGGCCGGCTCCTACACACATTCTTTCAATCACGGTTTTCTAAGAGCACATCAGAAGGCAGTGACTAATATTAATGCCATTCTCTACAGAATCAAATCTAAGACAGACTTCACTCACTCGTTGAATTCTTGCCATTACAAATACCACCAAGACAACTGGTTCATTTTCCACTGAATTCTATTAGTTGTTTTCATAATAAACAACATTAAAACACCAAGTGAGTGGCTAAAAACAATTCTTGCTGACATTCAAATACATGAGATAGTGTATCAGTGGACAGAGCATTGGAATAGATATCAGAATTCTAGATCTTTCAGCAATTGTGTATAAGGAATTGCTATGCTCTGTAAAAGCATACACTCTATTAGGAGCACATTTATTTACTTGTACAAACATAAACATAATACGCATTTTTGCTCTGGGTTCCAGTAAGTGTTGGTTTTTAATTCTTAGGCAGGTTCTGAATGAATTAGATTTTGATGAATATATTTGATTCACATATATAACAGAGAAGAACTAGATTGTTTAGTACTTTGTTTTTAGTAGCTAAAATGTTTAGTACAAAACAATATAGTTGCACTTGACATATTCCCTTCCTTTCTCAAAATGTTTTTCTTGAATTCTTGAAAATTTCTCTTACCTGTGGAATGGCAATTATTGGTTTAGGTATACTGTGAACAAGGCTAATTTAGATAGTTTATATGCACTTACTCAACTGTTGATGAAACTCACAGGAGATGTCCTGAGGGGAATATACCCCAATTATCGTCTGGTTCAAAATAACAATATAATGATTTACTGGATAATTAAAAAGTAAATGGTTCTTTAATAAGACACTATATGATGAAACTCATTGAATGAATAGAGTTCTTTGGACACATTTAAAATGCTTTAGACTTGCATTCACATTATGATTAGTGATATTGAAAATCTTTGTGCACATCTGTTGGCCACTTGCATGTCTTCTTTGGAGAAAAGTGTATTCAAGTCCTTGTCCAGCTTTAATTCATATTATTATTATTATTATTATTATTATTATTATTATTATTATTGTTGTTGTTGTTGTTGTTCTTGTTCTTGTTCTTGTTCTTGTTACTGCTATTGAGTTGTAGGAGTTCCTTGTATACTTTTGATATTAATGCCT
>NW_007743583.1:5265-7653 GCF_000696425.1 Galeopterus variegatus | reverse complement strand
TTGGAGAAAAGTGTATTCAAGTCCTTGTCCAGCTTTAATTCAAATTATTATTATTATTATTCTTATTATTGTTGTTGTTGTTGTTGTTGTTCTTGTTACTGCTATTGAGTTGTAGGAGTTCCTTGTATACTTTTGATATTAATGCCTTGTTAGATACATGGTGTACAAATATTTCATCTGATTTTGTAGGTTTTCTTTTCATTCTGGTGATTGTTTTCTTTGCTGTGCAGAAGGTTTTCAGCATGATGTACTGCCATTCATCTAATGTTGTTTTTGTTACTTGGCTTTTGGTGTTGTATCTACTAAATCATTGACAAGCCCAAAGTTCTGAAGCTTTTCCCTTATAATTCTTCTAAATATTTTAGTTTCATGACATATTTAAATCCTTATTACATTTTGAGTTGTTTTTCTATATGGTATATAACAAAGGTCCATCTTATTATTTTGCATATAGCTATTATGTTTTCCCAGTCCCAGTTGCTGAAGAGGCTATCATGTCCTGATTCTTGGCACCTTTGTTTAAGATCAGCTGGCCATGTACTTGTGGAACTGTTTATGGGGTCTCCATGTTGTTTCATTGCTCTATATGTCTGTTGTTATTTCAGGACCACAGCATTGCATAATCACAGATTTGCAAAACACATATTTTATTTTATTTTATTTTCATATTACAGTATTTACTTATTTCCTTTTATTATTATTTTTGATTGTACATATTTATGGGGTACAGAGTGATAGTTTGATGATGTATACAATGTGTGGATGTTTAAAGTGAGGTCATCACAAACATTTATCATGTCTCTTGTTGAGAACATTTGAACTCCTCTCTTCTAGTCATCTGAAAATATACAATAAATCATTCTTAATTGTACATACCTAGGACAACTGCAGAACACTAGAACTTATTCTTTCTATCTAGCTGAACATTTGCATACATTAACCATCCACATTGACAACTTTTAGTGAAATCTACTTCTATTCTGAAAAACTTGGTTGAAAGGACATCTTAATTTTCATGAAGGACGGTTTTGGTAAAGGCTCTTTGGAAAGCAGAGATGACAGGTGTGGCCTATGACAGTAGAGACAACTGGAGTGAAGGCCCGTGGACTTCCATGGAGATGGCAATAGCTGCTGAAACCAAACATTTGCAGGCTGTAAGAGCAATAAAGCTCCATCAGAGACCTTAAAATTCCTCAATGTTATTTTTGACCTTAAAAAATTGTAAATGTTCTTGAGTGCGATCATTTTTTTGGTTCTTGACATAATAGAAATGTGTTCAATACTGGAAAGCCTTGGGTTCTCCACAAAATATTGAGATATATAATCACAGTACTGTGAAACAAAGTGGATTTCTAGGTAAATAACATGATCCTCCCTTCAGTTTTGTGAGTTTTAATTTGTAAAATGGCTTTTACTACACTTCTGAATTTAGGGAAGTTNTTTTTTTACTAATTTCACAGGATTTCTCATAGAGGGCATTGCTCCACCACTGTGTCCTGCACCTCTTCTGTCCCCCTAACCCCAGGAAGATTTTGTTGTTAATATTTGAATACAAGATACCATGTACCTCCTGGGCACCCAGGTAGGTGTGACCTGGAAGAGCAGCTGAGTTAATGCCCCATGGGGTTAACTTTGACCAATACGAGATGAGAGTTGAGAAATTACTTTTCCTATCTTGCTTTACTGAAAACTTGTGCTTGGCAGAGGTGTCCAGTTGGTTGATTGAGCTGATTCATGCATCTGAATAAAAGTGTGATGAGTGTGGTATGAGTGGGTGTGTATGAGTGTTCACACTTTTGGAACTTTTGAAATGAATGGTTTTTGTTTTTCCTTTATTCAAAGACAGTTCTGTGTATATTTTGTTTAGCACAAACTTTCAGCTAAATAATGTAGAAAGGGTATACAATATTTAAACTTTTGTAAAATTGCATCGAGGATCTCAGATTATTAGGAAAGGTGCAAGGTTGTTCAGTTTCACAAAATATTAGAAGAAATGCAATAGGCAGAAGAATTATGTCCTCAAAAAGTGCCCATGTCCTTGTCCAGAAATAGTGAACATGTTACCTTCCACAGAAAAAGAAATTTGCTGATGTAATTAAGGCCTTGAGATGTCAAGAGTCTCATGTATTAGGAAATTAATATAAGAGACACAATAATTACTTTTAGAAAATCCAAATGTGTAAACCAAATTAGAAGAAAAATGTACTGTTCTCACTATTGGCCTCAGTGTACCTAACAACCTGTATAGGATTGCTGTACAGGCAAGTGTGAGTTTAGTCCCGTGACTACAATTCCGTTCACCTAGCCAGACCCTAAAAAAAATCATTTTTCACTAGTAAAGATACTTCTCCATTTGGAAGTATATTAGTTGGCAAAGCCAAATACATA
>NW_007743583.1:3352-3815 GCF_000696425.1 Galeopterus variegatus | reverse complement strand
AGATAACAAAAAAATGAAATACCTAGGAATAAATTTAGCCAAGGAAGTGAAAGCCTCTACAATAAAAAACTATAAAACATTGGTGAAAAAAACAGAAAAGGTCAAAAATGAAAGGAAAGATATTTCATTTTTATGGGTCAGAATAATTAATCATCAAAACGTCCACATTACCCAAATCAAGTGATACATTCAGTGCAATCTCTGTCAAAATACCAATGACATTCTTCACAGAAATAGAAAAAAACAATCTTAAAATTTTTATGGAATCACAAAATACCCTGCATAGCTTAAGCAATTTTGAACAAAAAGAGCAGAGTTGGAGGCATTACACACCCTGACTTCAAAATACACTACAAGTTGTAGTAACAAAACAGCATGATACTGGCATAATAGCAGACAAATAGACTAATGGAATGTGTAAGAATCCTCAAATAAACCCACACACTTATAGCCAACTGATATT
>NW_007743583.1:607-1414 GCF_000696425.1 Galeopterus variegatus | reverse complement strand
TGTTGTATCTACTAAATCATTGACAAGCCCAAAGTTCTGAAGCTTTTCCCTTATAATTCTTTTAAATATTTTAGTTTCATGACTTATATTTAAATCCTTATTACATTCTGAGTTGTTTTTCTATATGGTATATAACAAAGGTCCATCTTATTATTTTGCATATAGCTATTATGTTTTCCCAGTCCCAGTTGCTGAAGAGGCTATCATGTCCTGATTCTTGGCACCTTTGTTTAAGATCAGCTGGCCATGTACTTGTGGAACTGTTTATGGGGTCTCCATGTTGTTTCATTGCTCTATATGTCTGTTGTTATTTCAGGACCACAGCATTGCATAATCACAGATTTGCAAAACACTGCATAATCACAGATTTGCAATACACATATTTTATTTTATTTTATTTTCATATTGCAGTATTTACTTATTTCCTTTTATTATTATTTTTGATTGTACATATTTATGGGGTACAGAGTGATAGTTTGATGATGTATACAATGTGTGGATGTTTAAAGTGAGGTCATCACAAACATTTATCATGTCTCTTGTTGAGAACATTTGAACTCCTCTCTTCTAGTCATCTGAAAATATACAATAAATCATTCTTAATTGTACATACCTAGGACAACTGCAGAACACTAGAACTTATTCTTTCTATCTAGCTGAATGTTTGCATACATTAACCATCCACATTGACAACTTTTAGTGAAATCCACTTCTATTCTGAAAAACTTGGTTGAAAGGACATCTTCATTTTCATGAAGGACGGTTTTGGTAAAGGCTCTTTGGAAAGCAGAGATGACAGGTGTGGCC
>NW_007743583.1:0-250 GCF_000696425.1 Galeopterus variegatus | reverse complement strand
TTTTTCAAGCACTTATATTCTTGTATTGTGCAAATTAAATGGGATAATGAGCACGTTTAGGTTTACTGGCACAGAGCCTGTAACCAAGCAAATGTGAAATTGATGTTACCTTAATTTATTGTTATTAGTGTGTTTTGAATTATTTTTATTGTAATTTCTTATTTCAGTCTCAGTAACACATTCCACCCTACTGAGGCTTTTACAATTGAAATGGAAACAGTGAGTGAATCACAGTTTTGTATATTAAAAA
>NW_007743582.1:13077-17430 GCF_000696425.1 Galeopterus variegatus | reverse complement strand
TAGATCTATGTTCTTGGTGTGATGAGTTTACTTAAATCAATGAGCTTGGTGGGATGAGTTTCCGTAGATCGAAGGTCTTTTTCTGATGAGTTTACTTGATCGATTAGCTTTCTCTGATGAGTTTACTTGGTGTGATGAGTTTACTTAAATCAATGAGCTTGGTGGGATGAGTTTCCGTAGATCGAAGGTCTTTTTCTGATGAGTTTACTTGATCGATTAGCTTTCTCTGATGAGTTTCATTAGATCGATGAGCTCGGTATGATGAGTTTATTTAGATCGATGAGCTCAGTCTGATGAGTTTACTTAGATCGATGAGCTCGGTATGAGTTTATTTAGATCGATGAGCTCTTTCTGATGAGTTTACTTAGATCGATGTGCTTGGTCTGATTAGTTTACTTTGATCAATAATTCTGGTCTGATTAGTAATCCTACATCGATTAGCTTGGTTTGATTATTTTCCTAGATTGATAACCCTGGTCTCATTAGTTTTCTTAGATGGATTAACTTAGTCGGATTATATTTCCTAGATCGATTAGGTTGGTCAGATTATTTCTCCTAGATGGATNTACTGAGATCGATGAGCTTGGTCTGATGAGTTTACTTAGATCGATGGGCTTGGTCTGATGAGTTTACTTAGATCGATGAGCTTGGTCTGATGAGTTTACGTAGATCGATGAGCTTGGTCTGATTATATTTCCTAGATCGATTATCGTGTTCTGATTATTTCTCCTAGATCGATTAGCTTGGTCTGATGAGTTTATGTAGATCGATGATCTCACTCTGATGAGTTTAGTCAGATCGATGATTTCACTATGATGAATTTACCTAGATCGCCTAGATCGATGTGCTTGGTCTGATGAGTTTACTGAGATCGATGGGCTTGGTCTGATGCGATTACGTAGATCGATGAGCTCAGAAATCCTACATCGATTAGGTTGGTCTGATTATTTTTCCTAGATCGATTAGCTTGGTGTGATGAGTTTACGTAGATCGATGTGCTGAGTCTGATGAGTTTACTCAGATCGATGATTTCGCTATGATGAATTTACCTAGATCGATGTGCTTGGTCTGATGAGTTTACTGAGATCGATGAGCTTGGTCTGATGAGTTTACTTAGATCGATGGGCTTGGTCTGATGAGATTACGTAGATCGATGAGCTCGGTCTAATGAGTTTACTTAGATCGATGAGCTCAGTCTGATCAGTTTACTTAGATCGATGAGCTCGGTCTGATGAGTTTACTTAGATCGACGAGGTTGGTCGGATGATTTTGGTTAGATCGATAAGCTTGGTCTGATTAGTTTTCCTAGATCGATTAGCTTGGTCTAATTAGTTTTCTGAGACGATTCGCTTGATCTGATTAGTTTTCTTTGATCGATTATTCAGGTTTGATTAGTAATCCTACATCGATTAGGTTGGTCTGATTATTTTTCCTAGATCGATTAGCTTGGTGTGATGAGTTTACGTAGATCGATGTGCTGAGTCTGATGAGTTTACTCAGATCGATGATTTCGCTATGATGAATTTACCTAGATCGATGTGCTTGGTCTGATGAGTTTACTGAGATCGATGAGCTTGGTCTGATGAGTTTACTTAGATCGATGGGCTTGGTCTGATGAGATTACGTAGATCGATGAGCTCGGTCTAATGAGTTTACTTAGATCGATGAGCTCAGTCTGATCAGTTTACTTAGATCGATGAGCTCGGTCTGATGAGTTTACTTAGATCGACGAGGTTGGTCGGATGATTTTGGTTAGATCGATAAGCTTGGTCTGATTAGTTTTCCTAGATCGATTAGCTTGGTCTAATTAGTTTTCTGAGACGATTCGCTTGATCTGATTAGTTTTCTTTGATCGATTATTCAGGTTTGATTAGTAATCCTACATCGATTAGGTTGGTCTGATTATTTTTCCTAGATCGATTAGCTTGGTGTGATGAGTTTACGTAGATCGATGTGCTGAGTCTGATGAGTTTACTCAGATCGATGATTTCGCTATGATGAATTTACCTAGATCGATGTGCTTGGTCTGATGAGTTTACTGAGATCGATGAGCTTGGTCTGATGAGTTTACTTAGATCGATGGGCTTGGTCTGATGAGATTACGTAGATCGATGAGCTCGGTCTAATGAGTTTACTTAGATCGATGAGCTCAGTCTGATCAGTTTACTTAGATCGATGAGCTCGGTCTGATGAGTTTACTTAGATCGACGAGGTTGGTCGGATGATTTTGGTTAGATCGATAAGCTTGGTCTGATTAGTTTTCCTAGATCGATTAGCTTGGTCTAATTAGTTTTCTGAGACGATTCGCTTGATCTGATTAGTTTTCTTTGATCGATTATTCAGGTTTGATTAGTAATCCTACATCGATTAGGTTGGTCTGATTATTTTTCCTAGATCGATTAGCTTGGTGTGATGAGTTTACGTAGATCGATGTGCTGAGTCTGATGAGTTTACTCAGATCGATGATTTCGCTATGATGAATTTACCTAGATCGATGTGCTTGGTCTGATGAGTTTACTGAGATCGATGAGCTTGGTCTGATGAGTTTACTTAGATCGATGGGCTTGGTCTGATGAGATTACGTAGATCGATGAGCTCGGTCTAATGAGTTTACTTAGATCGATGAGCTCAGTCTGATCAGTTTACTTAGATCGATGAGCTCGGTCTGATGAGTTTACTTAGATCGACGAGGTTGGTCGGATGATTTTGGTTAGATCGATAAGCTTGGTCTGATTAGTTTTCCTAGATCGATTAGCTTGGTCTAATTAGTTTTCTGAGACGATTCGCTTGATCTGATTAGTTTTCTTTGATCGATTATTCAGGTTTGATTAGTAATCCTACATCGATTAGGTTGGTCTGATTATTTTTCCTAGATCGATTAGCTTGGTGTGATGAGTTTACGTAGATCGATGTGCTGAGTCTGATGAGTTTACTCAGATCGATGATTTCGCTATGATGAATTTACCTAGATCGATGTGCTTGGTCTGATGAGTTTACTGAGATCCACGAGCTTGGTCTGATGAGTTTACGTAGATCGATGAGCTTGGTCTGATGAGTTTACTTAGATTGATGGGCTTGGTCTGATGAGTTTACATAGATCGATGGGCTCGGTCCGATGAGTTTGCTTAGGTTGATGAGCTAAGTCTGATGAGATTACTTAGGAAGATGTGCTTGGTCGGATAAGATTATTTAGATCGATTAGTTCTGTCCGATGAGTTTACTTAGGTCGATGAGCTCGGTCTGATGAGTTTATTTAGATCGATGTGCTTGGTCTGATGCATTTACGTAGATCAATGAGCTCAGTCTGATTGAGATTACTTAGATCAATGAGCTCGGTCTGATGAGTTTCCTTAGATCGATGAGCTTGGTCTGCTGAGTTTACTTAGATCAATGTGCTTCGTCTGATTAGTTTACTTAGATCGATGAGCTTGGTGTGATGAGTTTACTTAGATGGAAATGCTTGGTCTGATGAGTTTACTTAGATCGAATAGCTTTCTCTCATGGGTTTACTTTGATCGATGCGCTCGGTCTGATGAGTTTACTTAAATTGATGTGCTTGGTTTGATAAGATTACTTAGATCGATTAGCTTGGTCCGATGAGTTTACTTAGGTCGATTAGCTCAGTCTGATGAGTTTACTTAGATCGAAGGGCTTGATCTGATGAGTTTACTTAGATCAATTTGCTTTCTCTGATGAGTTTACTTAGCGATGATCTTGGTCGGATGAGTTTACTTTGATAGAACATCTTCGTCTGATGAGTTAACTTAGACCAATGAGGTTGGTCTGATGTGTTTACTTTGATCGATTAGCTCAGTCTGATGAGTTTACTTAGATCGATGAGCTCGGTCTGATGAGTTTTCTATGATCGATGATCTGTGCCTGATCAGTTTGCTCAAATCGATGAGCTCGGTCTGCAGAGTTTACTTAGATCGATGTGCTCTGTCCGAGGAGCTTACTTAGGTCGACCTGCTCGGTCTGATGAGTTTACTTAGATGGATGTGCTTGGTCTGATGAGTTTACTTTGATCGATGAGCTCGGTCTGTTGAGCTTACTTAGATCAATTAGCTTTCTCTTACGAGTTTACTTAGATCGATGAGCTTCGTCTGATGAGTTTAATTAGATCAATGAGCTTGTTCTGATGAGTTTACTTAGATATATGAGCTCGGTCTGATGAGTTTAATTTGATCAAAGAGCTTGCTCTGATGAGTTTATTTAGATCCATGAGCTTGGTCTGATGACTTTACTTAGATCGATGAGCTTGGTCTGATGAGTTTAATTTGATCAAAGAGCTTGCTCTGATGAGTTTATTTAGATCCATGAGCTTGGTCTGATGACTTTACTTAGATCGATGAG
>NW_007743582.1:9964-12219 GCF_000696425.1 Galeopterus variegatus | reverse complement strand
CTTTGATCGATGAGCTCGTTCTGATGAGTTTACTTAGATCATTTAGCTTTCTCTGACGAGTTTACTTAGATCGATGAGCTTGGTCTGATGAGTTTAATTAGATCGATGTGCTCAGTCTGATGAGTTTACTTACATCGATGAGCTTGGTCTGATGAGTTTACTTAGATCAATGTTCTTGGTATGATGAGTTTGCTTGGATCAATGAGCTTGGTCTGATGGATTTACTTGGATCGATGAGCTCGGTCCGATGAGTTTACTTAGGTCGATGAGCTCAGTCGGATGAGTTTACTTAGATCGATGTGCTTGGTATGATGAGTTTACTTAGATCCAAGAGCTCAGTCTGATGACTTTATTAGATAGATGAGCTCAGTCTGATGAGTTTAATTACATCGATCGTCATGGTCTGATGAGTTTACTTAGATCGATGATCTTGGTCTTATGAGTTTACTTAGATCGATGAGCTTGGTCTGATGTGTTTATTTGATCGATGAGTTCGGTCTGATGAGTTTACTTAGATTGATGAGTTTGGTCTAATGAGTTTACTTAGATCGATGTGCTCGGTCCAATGAGTTTACTTAGATTGATGAGATCGGTCTGATGAGGTTACTTAGATCAATGTTCTTGGTCTGATGAGTTTACTTAGATCGATGAGCTCAGTGTGATGAGTTTACTTAGATCGATGATCACGATCTGATGAGTTTACTTAGATCGATGTGCTTGGTCTAATGAGTTTTCCTAGATCTATGTGCTTCGTCTGATGAGATTACTTAGATCGATGAGGTTCGTTCAATGACTTTACTTAGATTGAAAAGCTTGGTCTGATGAATTTACTTAGATCGATTAGCTTTCTCTGATGAGTTTACTCAGATCGATGATCTCACTGTGATGAATTTACAAAGATTGATGCGCTCGGTCTGATGAGTTTACTGAGATGGATGAGCTCAGTCTGATCAGTTTACTTAGGTGGATGAGCTCGGTTTGTTGAGTTTATTAGGTCGATGAGCTCGGTGTGAGGAGTTTACTTAGATCGATGTTCTTGGTTTGATGAGTTTACTTTGATCGATGAGCTCGTTCTGATGAGTTTATTTTGATCGAGGAGGTTGGTCAGATGATTTTAGTTAGATCGATAAGCTTGGTCTGTTTAGTTTTCCTAGATCGATTAGCTTGGTCTTTTTAGTTTTCTGAGACGATTCGCTTGATCTGATTAGTTTTCTTTGATCGATTATTCAGGTCTGATTAGTAATCCTACATCGATTAGCTTGGTCTGATTATTTTTCCTAGATTGATAAGCTTGGTCTCATTAGTTTTCTTCGATCGATTAGCTTGGTCTGATTATATTTCCTAGATCAATTAGCGTGGTCTGATTATTTCTCCATGATCGATTAGCTTGGTCTGATGAGTTTAAGTAGATCGATGGGCTCAGTCTGATGAGTTTACTCAGATCGATGATTTCGCTATGATGAATTTACCTAGATCGATGTGCTTGGTCTGATGAGTTTACTGAGATCGACGAGCTTGATCTGATGAGTTTAATTTGATCGATGGGCTTGGTCGGAAGAGTTTACGTAGATCGATGAGCTTGGTCTGATGAGTTTACTTAGATCGATGGGCTTGGTCTGATGAGTTTACGTAGATCGATGGGCTCGGTCCGATGGGTTTACTTAGATCGATGAGCTCGGTCTGGTGAGGTTACTTAGATCGATATTCTTGGTCTGATGAGTTTAATTAGATCGAGTAGCTTTCTCTGATGAGTTTACTCAGATCGATGATCTCACTCTGATGAGTTTAGTCAGATCGATGATTTCGCTATGATGAATTTACCTAGATCGCCTAGATCGATGTGCTTGGTCTGATGAGTTTACTGAGATCGATGAGCTTGGTCTGATGAGTTTACTTAGATCGATGGGCTTGGTCTGATGCGTTTACGTAGATCGATGAGCTCAGTCTGATTGAGTTTACTTAGATCAATGAGCTCGGTCTGGTGAGTTTACTTAGATCGATGTGCGTGGTCTCATGAGTTATCTTAGTTCTATGTGCTTGGTCTGATGATTTTAATTAGATGGATTAGCTTTCTCTGATGACTTTACTTAGATCGATGAACTTGGTCTGATTAGTTTTCCGAGATCAATTAGCATTGTCTGATTATTTCTGCTAGATCGATTAGCTTGGTGTGATGAGTTTACTTAGATTAATTAGCTTGGTGTGATGAGTTTACTTAGATCGAATGGCTTGGTCTGATGAGTTTACTTAGATGG
>NW_007743582.1:8455-9949 GCF_000696425.1 Galeopterus variegatus | reverse complement strand
GCTTGGTCTGATGAGTTTACTTAGATCGATGAGCTTAGTGATGACTTTACTTAGATCGAAGGGCTTGGTCTGATGAATTTACTTAGATCGATGTGCTCGGTCTGATGAGTTTAATTAGATCGATGAGCTCGGTCTGATGAGGTTACTTATATAGATGTTCTTGGTCTGATGAGTTCACTTAGATCGAGTAGCTTTCTCTGATGAGTTTACTCAGATCGATGATCTCACTCTGATGAATTTACTTAGATCGATGTGCTTGGTCTGATGAGTTTTCTGAGATCGATGGGCTTGGTCTGATGAGTTTACGTTGATCGATGAGCTCGGGCTGATGAGCTTACTTAGATGGATGAGCTCAGTGTTATCAGTTTAATTAGGTCGATGAGCTCGGTCTGATGAGTCTACTTTGATCGACGAGCTTGGTCTGATAAGATTACTTAGATCGATGAGCTCGGTCTGTTGAGTTTATTAGGTCGATGATCTCGGTCGGATGAGTTTGCTTAGATCAATGAGCTTGGTCTGATGAGTTTACTTAGATTGATGAGCTCAGTGCGAGGAGTTTACTTAGATCGATGATGTTGGTCAGATGATTATAGTTACATCGATAAGCTTTGTCTGATTAGATTTCGTTGATAGATTAGATTGGTCTAATTAGTTTTCTGAGATCGATTCTCTTGGTCTGATTAGTTTACTTTGATCAATAATTCTGGTCTGATTAGTAATCCTACATCGATTAGCTTGGTTTGATTATTTTCCTAGATTGATAAGCCTGGTCTCATTAGTTTTCTTAGATCGATTAGCTTAGTCGGATTATATTTCCTAGATCAATTAGGTTGGTCAGATTATTTCTCCTAGATGGATTAGCTTGGTCTGATGAGTTTACTTACAACGATGAGCTCGGTCTGAAGAGTTTACTCAGATCGATGATCTCGCTCTGATGAATTTACCTAGATCTATTTGCTTGGTCTGATGAGTTTACTGAGATCAATGAGCTTGGTCTGATGAGTTTACTTAGATCGATGGGCTTGGTCTGATGAGATTACGTAGATCGATGAGCTCGGTCTCATGAGTTTAATTAGATCGATGAGTCGTGAGTTTACTTAGATCGATGTGCTCACTCTGATGAGTTTACTTAGATCAATGAGATGGTCTAATGAGTTTACTTAGATCAATGTGTTGTTCTGATGAGTTTACTTGGATCGTTGAGCTTCGTCTGATGAATTTTCTTGATTCGATGAGCTCGGTCTGATGAGTTTACTTAGATCGTTTAGCTTTCTTTGACGAGTTTACTTAGATCGATGAGCTTGGACTGATGAGTTTAATTAGATCAATGAGCTTGTTCTGATGAGTTTACTTAGATCGATGAGCTCGGTCTGATGAGTTTACTTAGATCGTTTAGCTTTCTTTGACGAGTTTACTTAGATCGATGAGCTTGGACTGATGAGTTTAATTAGATCAATGAGCTTGTTCTGATGAGTTTACTTAGATCGATGAGCT
>NW_007743582.1:7295-7720 GCF_000696425.1 Galeopterus variegatus | reverse complement strand
GATTAGCTTTCTCTGATGAGTTTACTTAGATCGATGAGCTTGGTCTGATGTGTTTATTTGATCGATGAGCTTGGTCTGATGAGTTTACTTAGATCGATGAGCTCGGTCTGATGAGCTTACTTAGATCAATTACCTTTCTCTGACGAGTTTACTTAGATCGATGAGCTTCGTCTGATGAGTTAAATTAGATCAATGAGCTTGTTCTGATGAGTTTACTTAGATATATGAGCTCGGTCTGATGAGTTTAATTTGATCAAAGAGCTTGCTCAGATGAGTTTATTTAGATCAATGATATTGGTCTGATGACTTTACTTAGATCGATGAGCTTGGTCTGATGAGTTTAATTAGATCGATGTGCTCAGTCTGATGAGTTTACTTACATCGATGAGCTTGGTCTGATGAGTTTACTTAGATCAATGTTCTTG
>NW_007743582.1:4947-5614 GCF_000696425.1 Galeopterus variegatus | reverse complement strand
TTTACTTAGATCGATGAGCTTGGTCTGATGAGTTTACTTAGATCGATGAGCTTGGTCTGATGTGTTTACTTAGATCGATGTGCTCGGTCCGATGAGTTTACTTAGATCGATGAGCTCGGTCTGATGAGTTTACTTAGATCGATTAGCTTTCTCTGATGAGTTGACTTAGATCGATGACTGTATTCTTATGAGTTTAATTTGATTGATGAGCTCGGTCCGATGAGTTTACTTAGATCGATGAGCTCCGTCTGATGAGTTTACTTAGATCGATGTGCTTGGTCTGATGAGTTTTCTTAGATGTATGTTCTTGGTCTGATGAGTTTAATTAGAATGATCAGCTTGTTGAGATGACTTAACATAGATCGAAGGGCTTGGTCTGATGAGTTTACTTAGAGTGATTAGCTTTCTCTGATAAGTTTACTTAGATCGATGAGCTTGGTCTGATGAGTTTACTTAGATCGATGAGCTTGGTCTGATGTGTTTACTTAGATTGATGTGCTCGGTCCGATGAGTTTACTTAGATCGATGAGCTCGGTCTGATGAGTTTACTTAGATCGATGTGCTTGGTCTGATGAGTTTTCTGAGATCGATGGGCTTGGTCTGATGAGTTTACATTGATCGATGTGCTCGGTCTGATGAGTTTACTTAGATGGATGAGCTCAGTGTG
>NW_007743582.1:1142-4937 GCF_000696425.1 Galeopterus variegatus | reverse complement strand
ATCGATGAGCTTGGTCTGATGAGTTTACTTAGATCGATGAGCTTGGTCTGATGAGTTTACTTAGATTGATGAGCTCGGTCTGATGAGGTTACTTAGATCGATGTGCTTGGTCTGATGAGTTTACTGAGATCGATGTGCTTGCTCTGATGTGTTTACTTTGATCGATGTGCTTTGTGTGATGAGTTTACCTAGATTGAACCTCTTGGTCTGATGAGTTAACTTAGACCAATGAGCTTCGTCTGATGAATTTAATAACATCCATCATCAAGGTCTGATGAGTTTACTTAGATCAATGATCTTGGTCTGATGTGTTTACTTAGATCGATGAGCTTGGTCTGATGTGTATATTTGATCGAAGAGCTCGGTCTGATGAGTTTACTTAGATCGATGAGCTTGGCCTAATGAGTTTAATTAGATCGATGAGGTCGGTCTGATGAGTTTACTTAGATCGATGAGCTTGGTCTGATGAGTTTACGTAGATCGATGTGCTCGATCTGATGAGTTTACTTAGATCGATGAGCTCGGTCTGATGAGTTTACTTAGATCGATATGCTTGGTCTGATGAGTTTTCTGAGATCGATGGGCTTGGTCTGATGAGTTTACGTTGATCGATGAGCTCGGTCTGATGAGTTTACTTAGATGGATGAGCTCAGTTATATCAGTTTACTTAGGTCGATGAGCTCGGTCTGATGAGTCTACTTAGATCGACGAGCTTGGTCTAATAAGATTACTTTGATCGATGAGCTCGGTCCATTGAGTTTATTAGGTCGATGAGCTCGGTCTGATGAGTTTGCTTAGATCAATGACCTTGGTCTGATGAGTTTCCTTAGATTGATGAGCTCAGTGGGAGGAGTTTACTTAGATCGATGATGTTGGTCAGATGATTATAGTTACATCGATAAGCTTGGTCAGATTAGTTTTCCTTGATCGATTAGATTGGTCTAATTAGTTTTCTGAGATCGATTCGCTTCGTCTGATTAGTTTTCTTTGATCAATAATTCTGGTCTGATTAGTAATCCTACATCGATTAGCTTGGTTTGATTATTTTCCTAGGTTGATAAACCTGGTCTCATTAGTTTTCTTAGATGGATTAGCTTAGTCGGATTATATTTCCTAGATCGATTAGGTTGGTCAGATTATTTCTCCTAGATGGATTAGCTTGGTCTGATGAGTTTACTTAGATCGATGAGATCGGTCTGAAGAGTTTACTCAGATCGATGATCTCGCTCTGATGAATTTACCTAGATCTATTTGCTTGGTCTGATGAGTTTACTGAGATCGACGAGGTTGGTCGGATGAGTTTACTAGGAACGATTGGCTTGGTCTGATGAGTTTACGTAGATCGATGAGCTTGGTCTGATGAGTTTACTTAGATCGATGGGCTTGGTCTGTTGAGTTTACGTAGATCGTTGGGCTCGGTCTGATGAGTTTACTTCGGTTCATGAGCTCAGTCTGATGAGATTACTTAGGAAGATGTGCTTGGTCTGATAAGATTACTTAGATCAATTAGTTCTGTCCGATGTGTTTAATTAGGTCGATGAGCTCGGTCTGATGAGTTTACTTAGATCGATGTGCTTGGTCTGATGCGTTTAAGTAGATCGATGAGATTAGTCTGATTGAGTTTACTTAGATCAATGAGCTCGGACTGGTGAGTTTACTAAGATTGATGTGCTTGGTCTCATGAGTTATCTTAGATCTATGTGCTTGGTCTGATGATTTTACTTAGATCGATGAGCTTGGTGTGATGACTTTACTTAGATCGAAGGGCTTGGTCTGATGAGTTTACTTAGATCGATTAGCTTTCTCTGATGATTTTACGTAGATCAATGAGCTTGGTCTGATGAGTTTACTTAGATCAATGAGCTCGGTCTGATGAGTATACTTAGAATGATTAGCTTGGTCGGAAGAGTTTACTTAGATCAATGAGCTTGGTTTGATGAGTTTACTTAGATCAATGAGCTGTGTCTGATGAGTATACTTAGAATGATTACCTTGCTCTGATTATTTTTCCTAGATTGATAAGCTTGGTCTGATTAGTTTTCCTAGATCGATTAGCTTTATCTGATTGTACTTCCTAGATCGATTAGCTTGGTCTGATTATTTTTGCTCGATCGATTAGCTTGGTATGATGAGTTTACTTATATCGATGAGCTTAGTCTGATGAGTTTACTTATGTCGATCCGCTTGGTCTGATTAGTTTAGTTAGATCAATTAGCTCTGTCAGATGAGTTTAATTAGATCGATTAGCTTGGTCTGATGAGTTCACTTAAATCAATGTGCTTGGTCTGATGAGTTTACTTAGATCAATGTGCTTGGTCTGATAAGTTTACTTAGATCGATAGGCTCGGTCTGATGAGTCAACTTAGATCGATGTGTTTGGGCTGATGAGTTTACTTAGATTGATGTGCTTGGTCTGATGAGTTTACTTAGATCAATGTGCTTGGTCTGATAAGTTTACTTAGATCGATAGGCTCGGTCTGATGAGTCAACTTAGATCGATGTGTTTGGGCTGATGAGTTTACTTAGATTGATGTGCTTGGTCTGATGAGTTTACTTAGATCAATGTGCTTGGTCTGATAAGTTTACTTAGATCGATAGGCTCGGTCTGATGAGTCAACTTAGATCGATGTGTTTGGGCTGATGAGTTTACTTAGATTGATGTGCTTGGTCTGATGAGTTTACTTAGATCAATGTGCTTGGTCTGATAAGTTTACTTAGATCGATAGGCTCGGTCTGATGAGTCAACTTAGATCGATGTGTTTGGGCTGATGAGTTTACTTAGATTGATGTGCTTGGTCTGATGAGTTTACTTAGATCAATGTGCTTGGTCTGATAAGTTTACTTAGATCGATAGGCTCGGTCTGATGAGTCAACTTAGATCGATGTGTTTGGGCTGATGAGTTTACTTAGATTGATGTGCTTGGTCTGATGAGTTTACTTAGATCAATGTGCTTGGTCTGATAAGTTTACTTAGATCGATAGGCTCGGTCTGATGAGTCAACTTAGATCGATGTGTTTGGGCTGATGAGTTTACTTAGATTGATGTGCTTGGTCTGATGAGTTTACTTAGATCAATGTGCTTGGTCTGATAAGTTTACTTAGATCGATAGGCTCGGTCTGATGAGTCAACTTAGATCGATGTGTTTGGGCTGATGAGTTTACTTAGATTGATGTGCTTGGTCTGATGAGTTTACTTAGATCAATGTGCTTGGTCTGATAAGTTTACTTAGATCGATAGGCTCGGTCTGATGAGTCAACTTAGATCGATGTGTTTGGGCTGATGAGTTTACTTAGATTGATGTGCTTGGTCTGATGAGTTTACTTAGATCAATGTGCTTGGTCTGATAAGTTTACTTAGATCGATAGGCTCGGTCTGATGAGTCAACTTAGATCGATGTGTTTGGGCTGATGAGTTTACTTAGATTGATGTGCTTGGTCTGATGAGTTTACTTAGATCAATGTGCTTGGTCTGATAAGTTTACTTAGATCGATAGGCTCGGTCTGATGAGTCAACTTAGATCGATGTGTTTGGGCTGATGAGTTTACTTAGATTGATGTGCTTGGTCTGATGAGTTTACTTAGATCAATGTGCTTGGTCTGATAAGTTTACTTAGATCGATAGGCTCGGTCTGATGAGTCAACTTAGATCGATGTGTTTGGGCTGATGAGTTTACTTAGATTGATGTGCTTGGTCTGATGAGTTTACTTAGATCAATGTGCTTGGTCTGATGAGTTTACTTAGATCAATGTGCTTGGTCTGATGAGTTTACTTAGATCGATAGGCTCGGTCGGATG
>NW_007743582.1:0-591 GCF_000696425.1 Galeopterus variegatus | reverse complement strand
AGTTTACTTAGATCAATGTGCTTGGACTGATGAGTTTACTTAGACCATTGTGCTTGGTCTGATGAGTTTACTTAGATCAATGAGCTTGGTGTGATGAGTTTACTTTGATCGAAGGGCTTTGTCTGATGAGTTTAATTAGATGGATTAGCTTTCTCTGATGACTTTACTTAGATGGATGAGCTTGGTGTGATGAGTTTTCTTTGATCGATGAGCTCGGTCTGATGAGTTTACTCAGAACGATGATCTTGCTCTGATGAATTTACTTAGATCGGTGAGCTCAGTCTGATGAGTTTAATTCGATCAATGAGCTCGGTCTGATGAGTTTACTTAGATCGATGTGCTTTGTCTGATGAGTGTACTTAGATAGATGATCTCGGTCTGATGAGATTACTTAGAACGATGAGCTCGGTGTGATGAGTTTAATTAGATCGATGAGCTCGGTCTGATAAGTTCACTTAGATCGATGAGCTCGGCCTGATGAGTTTTCTTTGATCGATGAGCTCTGTCTGATGAGTTTACTTAGATCGATATGCTTGGTCTGATGAGTTTACTTAGATCGAAGGGCTTGGTCAGATGAGTTTACTTAGATCG
>NW_007743581.1:8423-18611 GCF_000696425.1 Galeopterus variegatus | reverse complement strand
ATCAGCAGAGCTAGCACTTCACTTAAAACTCATTTTAGGCTAACTAACATCCTTTCCTGATAATTTATTAGTCTGTAACATAATCCATTTTAGAAAGTGCTAAATAAATATAGTATAATCATTTTTTTTAATAAATTTTCTGTTATCTCTGTTAAAGACTGTAGTTACGACTAACGAACATTTATTACATTCTGCTATCCTCACATATGTAAATTTTAAGTGCTACCTAAATGTCCTATTTTTTTCTAAGGTAAATGCCAGTTTGTTGACAAATGCTTTATTAGAAATAAGCTATGCATGGAATCCAAGAATGTTTTATTTTCTCTTCAACTGAGAGGAGCTATTTCAAGCTGGATTCTAATGAGCAGCATGGCTTTCCTAATTGGTTTACAAATCTTCGAGCTGCATAAATCAACACCAGAAACTCACTAGGCTACATATCCCATGACTTAAGAGCCTCCTTTATTAAAAAAAGAGGCATATTATCCAGAAGGATACCAGGAGTCAACTACATCTTTGACAGATGTTCATTACCAGTAAAGATCAACACAGGGCATGCTGGTCTCAAATCATGATATGAGCCAGTGTCAATGACAGCCTTATTATTACCCTTCATTGATAATGTTTTCTATAACCAGACGAGGTGACCAGAAATAAAAAAATATGCAATTAACGGTCTCAGCCATCTTACCAATTTTGAGTTCACTTATCAGTGACTGGTTCATTGAGTAGAGAATGGTGAATGTGATGCCAAGCCCATGAGCTGTATACGTTTATGGGCCAACTTTCTTAACTTCCCAAATTTACACTGCACTGAAACCCTAATCAAACCACTTTGGTGTTTTCCTTTGGTGACAGTGAAACCCAGACAAAAGTTGTTGTTATGATTGTTTCCTATGATTCCATCTTACACACATTCTACTAATTCTAATTTAGAAGCACTGTTATGGTTATATGACAAGAGCATCATTTCTTAATCATGCATTCACTCAACATTATCTAATTAATGCAAGGCACAGATCTATGTTATATAAGGAAATGAGCAGGATAAAGTCCTTGCCTTCATCAGTTTTATATTCTAGAAGGAGGAGGCAGACAGCAATTATATACACACAAATGATATAACTTCAGAGGAAAACAAAGTAGGGTCATAAGAAAATGTTGAAAGCTGCTGCTACTTTAAGTAGGCTTGCCAAAGAGGCCTTTCTAAGGAGGCAAGAGTGTGAGACTTAAATGGTAAAATAGTCTAACACATCAGGGTGAAGAGAGTTCCAGGTATAGAAAACTGCAAGTATAGAGAAAGAAATGTACGTGTTTGGTCTGTGGAGAGCTGTGAGACGAATGTAAAGTTGGCATAGAATTAGAGAAGGAAAGAGCCTTTGGAAATGCTTCCTCCATGTAGAGTTTAGAGGAACAGGGTAAAAATCTGGGATTATAAAAATAAGAAGACTTGGAATGTTTTCAAAAAGGAATGATATGAGTTGGTGTGCGTTGTAAGAAGATCCCTTTGGCGGCTGACTGGGGAATGGCCTTGAGGTTTGGAGGATGGGTGGGGACAAGTGTGGCAGCTGAAAATCAGTCAGAAGACTTCTGCTGTAGTAAAAGTGAGAGATGATGTTGACTTCACCAGTGCAGTAAAGGCGCTGAGATATAATCAGATTGGGGAAGTCATTCAAGACAGCACTAATAAGATTTCATGATATGTGATATGTTAAAGAAAATGCATCACACAGCATTAGCACCTGCTCTAAGCTAGAAAACCCTCACTGAGTTGGTCTCTAAGCTACTTCTAGAATGGAGAAAAACCTTAACTTTCAGTAAGAAAAAAACTATATAACCAAGGATGTAATACAAGAATATAGTGTTGTAAGGTTCATTTTTGTTTCGTATTGCTAAGAGTTAAGAAAAATTATACTTAGAGATCTCTAAATGAGTTGAGTGTAGGTTATCTCTTTAAGAAATTGCTTTCAAACTGTTCTAAAATGAAATTTATTGGAAGGTTTTATCTGCTTATTCCTATGACATTAAACGAAAATGCAAAACTCCGAGAACATATGTGGTGACATATTGGATTCTCAATGTCTAACTCTTCACTGGTTTCATCGTAAAACCTATTCTCTAGAATCTTACCAATTAAAATATTCTGTCTTTGTTTTCTCTTGAGCTTTTGGCTCTAGCAGTTGAATTCCCATTCTTCTTTGTACACAATGCATACAAATGTTAAAAATGAATTTTAAAATTGGCCATAGTCAGTGAAGCATTTGACTGAAATCAGGATGTGAGAAGGTCAAAGCTTATCAAACATGCCAACTGCTGTTAAAATTTTATTGATTCTAGTGATAATCATTTTAAACTGTGCTAAACTTATATCTTACTGTATTTCCTAAATCCAGACAGATGAATTGAGAGTAGAGTACCCTCATCCTGTTTCCCAACAAAATTATTTTCACTTTATTACATTTCGGTGTATGCAAGTCCATACTGAAGGTGATTAAAAGGAATAGGTCTCTGAAATTCATAGTTACATCCGTTTTCAGAATTTGTAGAAGAAATTTGTTTATTGCATCACAAGAAGACCTTTATATGAAGTAGTCCCCAGGAGATATTGCTGTCTAATCAGAATATTAAAACTCACTGCTGGGCTGACCCCATGGCACACTCAGAGAGTGCGGCTCTGGGAGCGCAGTGATGCTCCCGCTGCAGGTTCGGATCCTATATAGGAATGGCCGGTGTGCTCACTGGCTGAGTGCAGTGTGGACGACACCACGCCAAGGGTTGCAATCCCTTACCAGTCACGAAAAAGACAAAAAAAACAAAACAACAACAAAAAAAAAACCTCACTGATAATTGTACTTTTCCTAAATAAATGATTTTTTTGTTGACTGCTATGAATTGCATGACTTCATTTTCCTTTTCAGAAGCTACTAAAAAAATTATCCAAGATATTTTGGGTTCCACAGGCAACACTTAAGAAATCTCTATAGTAAGTATATTAACATTATTATTTTTTTTGTCCCACATTTTATACATTCCTTTTTATATTTATTTTATATATATTTTTAGACTTCTTCAAAGAAGACAAGAATGGACAAATTATTTGACCTCTCTGGACCTCAGTTTCCTCATTCTAAAACTTGAGAGTTGGATTGCAAAGCCTCCAAGAATCAGTCCTTCTGTAATTGTGAATACTCAGATAGATGAAATATGTACTTCAGTGTCAGAGATGTGAAAAGAATTTTAGTACCTCTCAAATCCCAATACAGAAGCAGCTGCTTACTCTGCCTACATATAAAACCAGCTCTGCCTTTAGGAAACGGAAAATCCAACTCCTATTCTATCCTGTTAAGTTGCAAAGTCACACTCAATTAGAAGAGTACTCTTCAAGCAACATCTTTGAGTTCTTGGAAATAAAGTAGTTATTTTAGGTGACTATAGCTCTCTAGCAGTTTGTAACCTACACCTAAGTAGTTCAGTTGATAATCAGACCAAAATAAATGGATAAAGAAAAAAAATGTATCAGTGATAAATTTCGGGGGAGTGTTTTATTTTGGCCTGAACTATTGCCAATTGCTTCTTTTTTCTATTTTGTGAAGCCAGAAAATTATATCATGCCAAACTACTGCATACACAAAAACAAACAAGAAAATGTTAATGAACAAAAAATTTGAAAGAAATATTAATCTTTAAATCATCAAAAAGCTATAAAGTAATGCAATATTTTTTAAGGCTATTTAATACTGTTCCTTTGCCAAGAGCTTGAATCCTGGCTGGCTCCAAGTACTAACTATATTTCAATACCATATATCTCCCACTTGGGGTTTTATCGTGATTTGCAGACTGAAAAATGTTGGGAACTACCGCTTTTGTCTCCCATAGTACTGCAGAGTAGGTACTGAGAAACTGTGGGCCAACAGCCTCCAGGAGTGCGTCTTCTACTCATGGTCTTTTCTGGAAACTAATTATTGTTTTACACACCCCTAGGTTTTTTTCCCTGCACCCTGTGTGAAGAGAACCTGCTAAATTTTATGCCTTGGGATTTCTGCCCAGCTTGTGAACTATGCCATTAAACCAAATCCTCTTTGGTTTGACTACTTTTGTCCAACTCTCTGCTTCCTTACAAGTAAGGCATTCACTTAAAAATGAATGCCGCAGTGATTAGTAAGAGATAAAAACTGTTTTTTTCCATGGGATATTAATAAAATAGACTTAGGTAAAATTTTAACTTTTGCTTTATAGTCTTTGTTTGCCATCTCTTCTGGCAATTTTTTTTCCATATTCAAGTCAGTGTTTTCAATTCTTTCATTACAATAACACAGCAAAAGCATTGCCAAGTAGCAAATCAAATACTATAGCACAAATGCCTATTCATTGACTCTACACTACTTTCTTTTAATTGGCACCTCTTTGGTTAGATTCTCACATAAAAACTAATAGAAGGGGATTTTCCACATGATTATTTTTAGTAGATTGGGTTCATAAGGTCTGCAAGTGTGAGTTGATTGTGTGTGTGTGTGTACTTGTGGGCACAAGTTCATGTTTATGTCAAAGATAGCTTATTAATTTTGACTTGTGGAAATGTTCATATTTTCAAATTAGATTAAAAATAAAACAGTTTCCCATCAATTATTCCTGTGTAAGAAACCTGGTGGGGTGGGGGGAACCTACAAAATACCTAGGCTCCACTAAACTAAATCTAGAAAGTTTGATTTTAAACATCGTTGTCTGAACCTTCAGAGTTTCCATCACAAAGCGTATTCTACAATTTAGAATACTGATATTTTATATCACTAATAAATATGTAATGAATAAAGTATAAGATTACAAATCGAGCAAGTCATTATTACTGTGAATAACTCAGGATTTTTAAAAATCTGCTTTCATTGAGCTTACAAAATGTCCCCAAATAATTTTACTGGTAAACTTGGGTTACTCTTTATTTTCTAATTTTGAGATAATTTGGAGATATAAGACAAATTATTTCAAATTGCATGTCACATAGTTTTATCACCCAAAGTTACTCTGAAGATTCTTCTTTTCTTCCATTTTGCCCTTCTTCTAAAGAATTAAAATTTGACGATTTACATTTTAAATTCACTTGGTAGCTATTTCTATTTAATTTACCTTAGAAATCAAGTACCTATCTCAACTGTTAAATCATAATTATCAAGGAAGTTTTATTTCTTTAATACAGATTTATAAAACTAACTCCAAAGACTATGATTTAGTAGGTCTGAGAATGGTGCAAGATTCTATTCTGTTTTGTTTTTTAAGAAAATTCCATGATATTTTTGACTCATTTGCCAGTAGTACTGGCTACTAATAAATAACTTGAGATCTTTAATTTATTCACAGAAAACTTAAGTTTCCTGTCAAAAATTTAAAAAATTAGATGCTTGCAGACAAAGAAGGGAGAGGAAAAAGAAGTCTTAAGTTTAAATTAAAAGAGAAGGGTTTGGAGAAATTTTGGAAATGATGAAATAGTTTGTATTGGACAAATTCTTCCAGATGAAACAATATAAACTCCAGTAAACAAACAAGAAATCAAATATCATAAGTCAGCAGAGAATTGCAAAATGAAAGAAAAATAACAATAACAAAAAAAGAGACAGAATTTGGGCAGGAGTCAATGAATGAAAGATGAGGAAAAGCACTCAGTTTCCCATTCATGTGGCTCTTTATCCAAGGGTAAGCCCCTTTCAACCCCATATAGGTGGCTGAAAATTGGTGAAAAACACAGTCTTACCAACCTGAAGAACCAGAGGAAAAAGCTCAGGGTAAATGGCAGTGAAAAAGTGTGGTGGAAAATTCCAGATAAAAAAAGATCCATAAACCCGTAAGATTTCAAGGCTCTTATATTTTACAAAAGGCAGTATACGAACTCTAGGTAGACTGAAATAAATATGTTTACTATAATTCCTGGAGCAACCCCTAAAATTAATGCAAAGTGATATATTAAAAGCCAATAGATAAAAGAGAATTTTACAAAGTATTAATGGAGTTTGGATGTGTTGTCCCTGCAAAACTCATGCAGAAATCTGATCCCCAATGTGGCAGTGTTGGAAACTGACTGAGTCATGGGGGCAGATCCCTCATGAATGGATATTAATCTCCCTGGTGGAGGAGGGATTAATGAGTGAGTTCTCACTCTATTAGTTCTCATGAGAACTGGTTGCTTAAAAGACCCTGACACCTCCTTGCTCTCTCTTGCTTCCTCTTGCCATATAATCTGCTTGTACCCACCAGCTGCCTGCCACTTTCTGCCATGAGTAGAAGCAGACTGAGGCCCATGCCAGATGCACCTATCCCAGAATCATAAGCCAAATAAATCTCTGTTCTTTATAAATTACCCAGTTTCAGTTATTTCTGTTACAGCAACAGAAAACAGACTGATACAAGTATTTCTTCAATATTTTTTAAAAAAGAAGAAAAGGAGAAACAGAGGGAAAAAAAATATGGGACAAAATTGAAATAGTAAACTTAAACCCAAGTATATCAATAATTACCATAAATGTAAATGGATTAAACTCTCCAGTAAAAGGTCAGAGATTGTCAGCTTAGATTTAAAAAGCAAGACACACTATACATACTTTAAAAATAAAGACAAAGATAGACTGAAGATATATAAATGGAAAAATTACTTTAAAAATTGTTTTAAATAAAATAATTTATTAATATAACATCAACATATATTAATGTTGTATATATCAATATAAAATAAACTTTAAAACAAAGATTATTAACAGGGATAATGTATTCATAATGATATAATAATGACAAAATGGTCATTTTATATCAAAGCTGTAACAGTTAGAAATATGCATGCACCTAATCAGAGAGTTTCAAAATATATGAAGCAAAAATTAACAATTAAAGAGAGAAATAGACAAAGCTATGTGGTTGGAAGTTTTAACACTCCTCTCTCAGGAACTGATAGAACAAATACTAAAAACATCAAAGCATAAAAGTTCTGACCAATGCTAGTAATTGTCTTAAACTGATTGACATTTATAAAACATTACACCCAACAATTGCAGAATACACTTTCTTTTCAAGTGCACATAGCATGTTCAACAAGATAGAAAATACTCTAGGCCAAAAATGTGCCTAAAAAAAAAAATTGAACTTACATAGCATGTGTTCACACAATGGAATCATATTAAAAATAAATAACAATAAAGTATCTAGAAAACTCTTATAGTTTGGGAAAAAACACATAATTTTAAATAATCCAAGGGTCATAATTTTAAATAATTCAAAGAAAATTAGAAAATATTTCTAACTGTATGATAATAAAAATATTAGTATTAAATTTTAAGGGTAAATGAAAATAGTACTTACAGAGAAGCATATAGCTTCTAATGCTTGTATTAGAAAAAAGATAGGTATAAAAATCAATAACTTACAGTTCTACCTCAAGAATCTGGAGAAAGAAGTTCAAAGAAAACCCAAAGCAAGCAGAAAACAATGAACCAGAAAGAAGGAAAACAATAAAAAAGTTAATAAAATCAAAATTTTGTTCTTCAAAAAGATCAACAAAATTGATATACCCCTAGGTATAACTAAGAGGAAAAAAAAGAGAAAGAACACAAATCATATTTATGCATGTTTGTGGATCCCATAGGTTTCCACCATAGCTAATCAACATTACAATTTCACTAATACAAAGTGTGCATGTTATTGGGATTTACCAGTTATCTGTTCAAATTCACTTTTTAATAAGTAAGCATTCTGGACAACTTGAAATAAAACATTTCCTCATATGCCTCAAATTTTAAAAATACTATCAGTCAGCTAAAATATAGCCACATATATTTTTGCATGAGAGTTGTTTCAATAATTAATTGATTGTAAAAGCTGCTAATTTCATGTATAAAATAATTATTAAGAACGTCCAAATAGTTAAACAGTGAAATAGAATGACAGTTGATACAAATATTGAGTTCACCTGCTAGATAACTTTAAAAGTCATTATATTCTTTTGAGCCAAAAAAATATGTAAGAAAATTTAGATACTTATGCAAAGCAGAAAAGTAGAGATTAGACTATATCTAATTTATTGTAGAATTGTTGCTTGTGCTAAATTGTGCTAATTGTTTGTTGTAATAAAATAACATGTAAGAACTGAATTTGATATTTAGTTGTTTAATTCAATTTGTGCTATAAGTATTTCAAGAAAAAGTCCTATTAGAAAATTATTTACATCTCCTAAGAGCAAACTCAAAGTAGAGTAGAGCTTGCTCCCTCAACATTTTCTGGAGGGAAAAACTCTCAAAATCATGCATAAGAACATTCATGATAAATTCCTTAATTCATGTATAATAAAGAATGTAAGTGGTATGAACAGAGAAAAAGAAAGAACTCCAAATATCTTCATTAATTAAACTTCAAAACAATAGACTTTACCATAATGCTTTAAGAAGCCATTCCTGAAAGTACTGAATGCTTGATATCTCTATCAACATTTTACAAAATTCTTTGTAGGAGAGACTTATAGATTGTTATCTATTTTCAAAAAATGAAGACAAAGATTTTTGAGACTTACTAAAGTTATAAATTCCTCTTGCAAATGTTTTATTTCCCAGGTGGAGCTAAGTCAGGGCAAACCCCCTGAACCCCTCAAACTATTAGCCCCTAAAACTTACAGCACAGGGAAGGCAAGAGAGAGAAAGAGATGTGCTAAGCTGCACATGTCTAGTTTCTCTTTCCAAACCACCTTTACTCCCAAGATATGAAGCTTGTAAAAGGACAGAGAGAGGCCAGGAGTGTTGGAACAATTGATGTCTTCCTCTGCAGAAGGAAACACAAGGCCTGGGGAAGAAGCATTCCTCCAAAGTGGTCGTAAGGCCTCCTTTGTGACAAAGCCTATACTGGGCAGTGAGAAGATGAAGAATCAGCTGAGGTCCCTGCCCAGGAGGACACACAATACAGTAAAGAAGGGAATCCTCTCAACAGAGCCATCTAAACTCTCTAGCTTTATTTTCTTACTTCTTCGCTCCCCCAGCTATTGCGACTCAGTTCTGCCTTAACCATTGGTACATGTCGTATAAATCCAACATGCGTTATTCTGCCCTTTCTGTCCGGCTCTCCCGGTTTTGTGAAGCTGAATATTTCTGAGTTTTCTTCCACCTTTCTGGCCATTCCTTTCAGGTATTCTTTACAGAATCATCTTTCTCTGCTTTTTCTTGCTAAGCGTTGGTGATTCTGAGGGCTTTCTCCTCTGCCCTCTTGCTGGACGATACCATCAGCTCTCATAGTTTCATCTACATTATCTCCCTGTGCAGCCCAATAAGAGAGAATTATTCCAAGAGCAAGGATGAAGGGATAATATAGATTGGATTAGGTCTCTAACTTAAACATTACTGACTCCCACAAACTATATGCACTCATTCAAATATAATTTACACTTGCAGATAAGAGTCTTTCTCATTTGCTATCAAGCATCATTCAGGTTTTTTAATCAGTATCAATTCAGTATTCAAATTTGGAAAAGCAAACTCCTATTATTCATAAGGATATAGAAGACCTCACTGTGAGTTGTTTTTGTTTTGTTTTTTTAAGAGAATTAATCAATTAACAGCAGCTGAATTATTATGACAGGATCTCTTTCATCAGTTTGGGTAAACCATGGCAAGGTCTCTGTGACTGGCTGTGTGTTTTCCACACATCTGCAGCATGTATTTGTTGGCATACTGGATTTCCAATTTCTAATTTTTGGTTATCTAAAGATGATTTTTCTGAAAATCTGGAGCAGCAGGATTCTATAAACCCCAACCCAAAGTAACTTCTATGTAGTTAGATAAGAGGTAGGGTAAACACAGCTCTGAGTTCATAGTATAGCTAGGTCTACATATTGATGGAACTTAATTAAAATTTCCAGTTCTTGGAGAAGAAAGCAGAGCAGCTTCTGATAATGCGTCCTGCAGTTTCATGAGGCATACTTTACATGTGACCTCCTCTCTGTCTTCAAGCTAGCAATGTCACGCTGAATCCCTTTCATGTTTCAAATCCCTCACCCTCTCTGCCTCTCTCTTTCAGAGACAGATTTAAAGGACTTGTGCGATTAGGCCAGGCCCACGTGGATAATCTCTATATCTTAAGGTTTGGGAACTTAACTACAACTACAAAAATTGTTTGCTATATGATATATGTAATCATGAGAATGATAGCCATCCTATTCATATTTTAATT
>NW_007743581.1:4935-7187 GCF_000696425.1 Galeopterus variegatus | reverse complement strand
TTTCAGTGTTTTTGTTCTTTCTTGTGTATTCAGGGTAGTGATTATTGTTTTCTGGATTCTAGATGCAGGACTTCCTTGAGGTTTTCTTCTAGGGCTGGTTGTGTGGTCATGAACTCCTGCAGCTTTTGTTTGTCTGGAAAATACACTATTTTCCCCTCATTTCTGAAAGACAGCCTTGCTAGATATAATATTCTTGGCTGGCAGTTTCTTTCTTTTAGTATTTTGAATATATCATCCATTTTCTTCTGGCCTGTACAGTTTCTTTTGAGAAGTCTGCTTTTAATCTGATAGGGTGTCTCTTATAGGTAACTTGATGCTTTTCTCTTGCTTCTTTTAAGATTCTCTCTTTGTCTTTGAGCTTTGACAGTTGGACTATAATGTGTCTTGAAGAGGTTCTGGTTGGGTTGAATCTGTTTGGGGATCTTTGAACCTCCCAGATCTCAAGGTTCATGTCTCTCCCTATACCTGGGAAGTTTTCTGTTATTATTTCATTGAATGGGTTTTCTATGCCTTTCTCCTCTGGAACACCCATGATTTGAATGTTTGTGCACTTAAGATTGTCTGCTAGCTCTCTTAGATTTTCTTCAGATTTTAAAATTAATTTTTCCTTTTTTTTGTCTGCCTGGGTTATTTAAAGATCAGATATTCTTTTTTCTGCTTTTTCTAGCCTGCTGCTTAAGCTATTGATTGTGGTTTGTATTTCATTGAGTGAATCTTTCAGTTCCATTAGATCTGCTACATTCTTTTTTAAGGTATTAATCTCTTTGTAAATTTCCTCAGATTCTAGATTTTTTTTCTCATTTCATTATGTTGTCTAACTGAGTCTTCTTGTATCTCAGTGAGTTTCNTTCCTTAAGATTGTTGCTCAGAATTCCTTTTTGGTTATTTAAAGCGTTTCCTATTCTATACGGTCTGGTATTTGAGAATTACTGTATTTTTTGGGTGTGTCATATTTTCTTGGGTTTTTGGATTTCTAGTATCTCTGTGTTGATGTCTGATCATCTGGTAGAGCAGTTGCTTCTTCCATTACTCCAAGTAGGCTTTGAGGAGAGAGACATCCTCTTCTTTTTCTGGTCTCCACTGGTAACTCTTCTTGTGTCAACACAGTTGAGTATCTACCAGGTTGCCTTCACAGTGGCTATGGATACTGCTGTGGCATCAAGCCACTTTTGCAGCAGCTGTGGCTGTGGCAGACCTCGCTCAGCCAGTGAGCGGGAACCGGTCTGTATGTGGGATCCGAACCCTCGGGCGGGAGCGCTGCTGCACTTCCCAAGCGGCGCGCTATCCAGTGCGCCACCGGGCCAGCCCAGAGACATCCTCTTCTTTTTCTGGTCTCCACTGGTAACTCTTCTTGTGTCAACACAGTTGAGTATCTACCAGGTTGCCTTCACAGTGGCTATGGATACTGCTGTGGCATCAAGCCACTTTTGCAGTGGCTGTGGCTGTGGCAGAGGCTGTGGTGGGCCACCGCATGAGATAGGTGTTTTCAGCATGCTCTGTTGACCGCTTTTGGATGGAAAGTGCTGCCCTTAGCTCCTGCCTAGCACCCCAGGCATTGCTCTCAACCATCATATTCATAATCCTGGGAATTATTCAGAGTGTGTATATCAGAAAGCAGGAATCTTGGGGGCCGTCTTAGAATTCACCCGGTCATACATGCTAACAATATAGTGAATATGACTGAATAATAAATTTATTGAATGAGAAATTATTATAATAAAATTGCATGCAATATCATTGACAATGTGATGAAAGCTATGAGTGATTTAGAAACTACTTGAATACATGCCTTGTTCATACTATTTGGTTGTGGTTCAAATATTCATTATAATAAATGACAATACAACAAAATTACTAGCTGTTTGTAAACAAATGTTGAGCCACTTTTATCACTTTTTTGGAGCCAGAGGTAAAAACTGAGACTTTGGGGAGATTTCGGAATTGCAATGCAAACCAGATGGAGAAGTAACTATCATATATTAAAATTTTCTTAAATGAAAGAAAGCCTTAATACTGTATGTTGTGGATAAAAACACCAATATAACAGATCTTACTTAACAACCAAGGACTGTTTGTAGAAAAAGTTATTCATATACTAGATCAGCCAAACTGTGTGCCTTGAGATTGCAGCCATGTCTTAAATCATAACTGCTGCTAAAAAGCAAAAAGATCTTTTTATTATTATAAAAAGAGAAAATCTTAAGATGAGAGTGCAGATGGTAAAAGCTGGGTGTAGACAGAAATTCAGACAA
>NW_007743581.1:0-4733 GCF_000696425.1 Galeopterus variegatus | reverse complement strand
CAGGAATCTTGGGGGCCGTCTTAGAATTCACCCGGTCATACATGCTAACAATATAGTGAATCTGACTGAATAATAAATTTATTGAATGAGAAATTATTAACAAAAATTGCATGCAATATCATTGACAATGTGATGAAAGCTATGAGTGATTTAGAAACTACTTGAATACATGCCTTGTTCATACTATTTGGTTGTGGCTCAAATATTCATTATAATAAATGACAATACAACAAAATTACTAGCTGTTTGTAAACAAATGTTGAGCCACTTTTATCACTCTTTTGGAGCCAAAGGCAAAAACTAAGACTTTGGGGAGATTTTGGAATTGCAATGCAAACCAGATGGAGAAGTAACTATCATATATTAAAATTTTCTTAAATGAAAGAAAGCCTTCATACTGTATGTTGTGGATAAAAACACCAATATAACAGATCTTACTTAACAACCAAGGACTGTTTGTAGAAAAAGTTATTCATATACTAGATCAGCCAAACTGTGTGCCTTGAGATTGCAGCCATGTCTTAAATCATAACTGCTGCTAAAAAGCAAAAAAAAATCTTTTTATTATTATAAAAATTTTATTATTATAAAAAGAGAAAATCTTAAGATGAGAGTGCAGATGGTAAAAGCTGGGTGTAGACAGAAATTCAGACAAGATTTTACTAACTTAAAACCAATCATATTACTCCATTGCTGCATTTTTAACTCCAAGTTTTAAGAACAACTTTTCTCAAGAGATGATATGAAGTAGCAAGTGCCTGAAAATATATTAGAAAAAAATATAAGAAGCAGTAATAAGCCTGCTTCAGAAAATATTCACAAAGTGGTTCTTCCAGCAAAGCAAGAAGCTTCTGTGTACTAGATTGCACCCCTGGGAAAGCAACAACTGTACTGATCAAACACAGATGTTGAGAAAAAGCTAAGGCTTCCCTGCAGTCAGCTATCACTAGAGAAGAAGAAAAGCTTGAAAACTTGGTGGTAACATCACAACCGAAAAGTACCCTATTCTAGACAAGATTGCCAAGATAGATCTTGCCCCACCATTAACATTCCTCAGTTAAAAGTGAGTATTTGTGCTGAAAAGTTATGAATCCTGGATATTATTGTTGAGCTTTTTAGACAGATCAAGCAAAAAGTTTAATAATAAAATTTTAATAATGATAAGCATTTTTATAAAATTTCAGATTTAATTTTGAATCCTCTTTGGCCACAGGCCTATTTGGTTCAACTCTAGTTATAAATTTCATATTTTTGATTATCCAACACTTTATTCTTCAGTTTTCAAAAAAAAGTCTAAGTTAGCCATATCATTGTAGACTTCTGATCATGAGCCCAACTGGTAAAAAAATTGTACTGGTTTACCTCCTTACTTAATGAATGAGAATTTTTATTTGTGACAAGCAACAGTTTCAATGTCTCCATTCATCCTAAATACCTAAGATAAAGCAACATTGCCTTGGATTCTTAAAACTTATAAAACAGTTGAATTTATATCTAATATTAACATTTTGTGTCTAGAAACATAAAAAATGGTGTTTGTCTAAATCTATTTTGCATTAGACTTTGCCCATAAAATTTAAAAAAGTAACTTTAGAAGCCAAAGAATGATGTCTTTCAGGAAGAAATTCATTGTGAGCAACAGAGTCATGGATAGATCAATAAAAAAAAATGTTCATGTATTTACAAAATGGCCATAAATGTTAAGGACTTGGAGGAACAACTATTTCCCTTCAAAACTGGATTGAACTAATCAGACATTTATGTTTACATTAGGGTTTAATATTAAATTGAACTTATAGGTTTCAAAAATCCCTTGTAATACACATTGCAAACATATAATTTTACTTTATATTACATCACACATATGTTAAGAAATAGGTAAAATTTGTCAGTAAAAGATAAAATTATGCAAAAACTTTTAGAAAATTCATCTTGATTTTAATCGATTCACTCTTTTCCCTTGAATCTATTTAATGATGGTAAGGAAAATTAGAAAATAATTAATGAATCAAATAAATGTGCAAGGATATTATGCAGTATTCTATTTAGATAAGTAAACTTGTAGGATTCTAAAATATTCTCAGCTCTCCCTTACTGTAATGGGCATAATTTTTCTAATTGCTGCCCTCTAACTTTAAAATTGCACACTTTGCTGCTTTTTACCTCAGTTGGACTGCCAACTATTTTAAAGGGCTATTCAGAAAAATAAGCTTTTCAAATATTTTAACAATTTCACATCTATTTAAATGATTTGGCTGGAATAGGCACAAGTCTTTAAAATAGACTCAGACCTAAATTCAAAGAGTCAATGACCTTTTCTCTTCCTAAATAAGCACGTGAAAATGGCAGATTCGTTAAAACAGCTCCAGAACTAATAGATAGTGGTTTCAGTCGGAATTCCAAAGAAGTTCTACATTTTTATGTTACTTTATTTTATTTATTTATTTTTGCTTAGAGAACAAGTGTGGGAGGTGCATACAAAGACAATTCGAAACTGGATTACCAGAATTTCTGAAATGATCCCCCTATGAACTGTCAAAAGACAAAATTATTACAAACAATTTAAAGATCATAATTGGCTTTAATCTGTGATTCTAGAATTAGGTAATACCTCATTCTATAAAATAGAATGAGTATTCCAATGAGCTGAGCAGAGGAGTTTGGGTGTATAGATAGAAAAGTCTGGGGAAAGCAGAAACAGAGAAAATAAAGCAGATTGGTCATTTCAAAGTTATTTTCCTTGCAAAGGTTAAAGCAGAGAGGACATCCCCACCATGCTGACTAAAACTGTCCTGCTTGGAGATTTAGTGCTCTCTCTCTTCCTGATTTCTTGCAAGGTCAAATAAACAGCTTACTTTCAGCTTGGCAGCATGGAACTTCAGCATGAGTGACTCCAGTTTGGTTTGGTCTGCTGGGCCTAGCATAGGAGCTTAGTTCAAACCAACAGCCTCATGCAAATTTTATTTAACAATAATGAAGCCAGCTGAGTTTAAGAAGGAAGATATTAAATCACGTGAAATGATGTTGATATTAAATCACCTGCACCAGCATTCTTCCTAGTCACGCGCATACGTATATTGTTAGTTAGACCAAAATTCCTCTCAGAGCAGATTCTTTCTGGAGGGGCTCTGTCCTCACAGGCCTGCTCTCTTCCAGCTATCCCTCATCCCCAACACATGCATATTTTCTTTTCTGGTACATTTGACATTACTGTAGTTTAGTTAGTCTTTAATATATTTTTTACCATAAGACCCCCGTTATGATGACTTGGAACACAGCCTTGTGCCTATTGTTAGTTAGACCAAAATTCCTCTCAGAGCAGATTCTTTCTGGAGGGGCTCTGTCCTCAGAGGCCTGCTCTCTTCCAGCTATCCCTCATCCCCAACACATACATATTTTCTTTTCTGGTACATTTGACATTACTGTAGTTTAGTTAGTCTTTAATATATTTTCTACCATAAGACCCCCGTTATGATGACTTGGAACACAGCCTTGTGCTTCTGATATTTATGGTTTTCATTTAGCTCTGCCTTTCCGGGAGAATCCCAGCTTTAAATATTCTGCCCTATTGTCCTCATAAATGCACTCACACTTATCAAACCATCTGTCCTGGATTTTGATTTCTAGAATAATGTCTTGGCACTCTTTGTTGCAATTTAAAAGGCTTTTTTCTCATGGAAATAATATCATAAATGTTGGTGAGACTCCTAGGCAAGGCTCGAAGCTCATTTAACCTATAGGTGAAAAAATACAGATTAATATTAATGAATTATTTCTCAATTAATCCACAGGCCTTCACATATTTCATACTGGGAAAAGAGAGAGCATCTCAGTATTGTGGGCTAAAGGGGGTGATAGATTAACATCAAATCAGAGCAGGGCACTTGTGGAGAGCAGTGAATGCCAGAGAAAATACAAATAACTGGTACTAGTTGTGCATATGTGTACATACTTTTTCAGATTGTAAGGAAAAAAGATGTAACTGGTTCCCTCAAGTAATGGATGTTTATAATACAAATTATTGTGGAAGTAAGCAAGAACAGAAAAGAATCTCAGTCAGCAGAGAGCTGAAGTCATGGAAAAAAAATCTGGAATGAATCTGAGAATAGCATATGGGTGGCTTTCCAGACACAGCAACAGCTGCAGAGCTCTGGTCATCGCGTTATGCCTTCCGCGGCACTGCTGTGCTATTAGGTGACTCAGCTACTCTCTGTTTCACCTCTTTCAACTTCTCATCCCTACTTGACTCTCAGGCTGTTTTGCACTAAAAATGCCCCAGTGAGAGAATATTACTGCTTTAGACAATCCCCATCTAATGCACAGAGGGCCACATCATGAGCTGCTGTCCACTTAACAGGCAATTTGTTTTGGGGAATGCCACCAATCTTTGATCCAGTCAGTTGCAGCAAGGGTGCCAAATTAGGGTGGCCATATGTCCTGGTTTGTCCCAGCCCACATCTTTTATCCTGATGTCATTAATAGCACCCCTCTCATTCTCAAAACTGTTTGGTTTGTATTACAAATTATATGGTTGCTTTACGCAGAATCACACTGAACCAAAGCATGAGATTTATAAGTTGGAAAATGCCTGCAGGAAGGCAAGTACTGGCATTTGCTCCAACCATCTGTCCAGTTCAGTAGGCTATCACCTCAGCAAGCATCTATTCATTAAATTGCTAGATTATAGGACAAGTTGTTACCAATAACATGCAACTTATCAGCACTAGATTACA
>NW_007743580.1:17863-18614 GCF_000696425.1 Galeopterus variegatus | reverse complement strand
GAGTATGGAAGCCACAGTGGTGGCCCTCTTGTTAGTGGTGGGGAAGGCCTCTATCCACCCATTAAGTATCTACCATTACTAGGAGGTATTGTTGACGTTTAACAGGAGGCATGTGGGTGAAATCGATCTGCCAGTCTGCTGCAGGGATATTATCCCTAGCTTGGTGTGAGGGATATGGTTTGGCTTTTAAGGGAGTGTAAGTGTTGGTACGTTGGCAGATGGAGCAATTGCGAGAGATTTTTTGTAGAAGAGCTTTGTCTGCTGAAGTTAAAGGAAAGAAAATTTGGAGGAGGAGTGTTAAACTTCGGGATTTGAATGGAATAGATCATGGAGAAGATGGAAAAGAGAAGATTTATCATCTGGTGTTGGAGCGGGGTTGCCTATGGTGTCTGGTAGAAGAGGAAGGAGTGAAGCATTTGGGGTGTCAGGATCTGCGGTGGCCGGCCATTCGTGCTGCATCATCTGCCTTGCAATTTTGATGTGCTTTGCAATGGGAGACCCCTAACCGTGCAGGTAGCCAAGAGGCTTTAAGGAGTTTGTCTATTAAGGCAGAATTAGTTATGGCATTGCTTTCTGTATTGAATCTGTGTATAGGTTAAGGGATTTACCTTCTGCAAGTATACAGGCCCGAGTGGCTGCAATGAGTTCAGCCTGCTGGTTAGTGGTACCGGATGGTAATGGCTGGGCTTCTACAATTGAGTCTAAAGAAACCACAGCATAGCCTGCATAATGTTTATACCCAATTCTGAAT
>NW_007743580.1:14382-16583 GCF_000696425.1 Galeopterus variegatus | reverse complement strand
AGGAGATAATTCAAATCCTAGATAAGTAACTTCAGTGAGGGATATTTGGGCTTTAGAAGGTTAAATGCGATACTCTTTGTCTGCCAGGAAATTAAGAAGGGAAGCGGTGTCCCAAGAGGGACTACAGAGCAAAAATTCTTCTATGTACTGTAGGAGAGTTGACTGTGGGTGGGAAGAGTGAAAATGTTTGAGGTCTTGGGCCAGCACTTGGCCAAAAAGGTGGGAGCTATCCCAGAATCCCTGAGGTGACTAAGAAGGAATGAGAGAAAGAGGATGGGATGCCTTCGATGTGACAGGTTAATGGAGGTATTTTATGGGGAAAATTTTGCTTTCCTCCTACCCCAACTATAGGAGAGCTACTGGGTGTAGTTGGTCCCTTAAATTCCTTTAAGACCAAAAATGTGGCCCCTGTGTCTAAGAGGAAGGAAATAGGATGACCATCTACAATAATAGTTACCCTGGGTTTGCTTTTTGTGATGGTACTGGTCAGGAAGGACCCAGGGCCCCTTCAATCTTCCTCAGCCAGCTCCTCCAAAGGTGTCTGAGATGCCCGGGATGACTGGGGCTTGGTTGGCCAATCTCCCCTTTGGGTGAATGGGCAATCAGAGCCCCAATGTCCCCTTTTTTGGCACTTGGGGCATGGAGTGGTGGGTGGTCAGGGCGGGGGGCAGGTCCGCGACCAGTGACCTTCTTTCCCACATTTGAAGCATGCCCCAGGGGGTGTTTTGGAGGCAGAGGGCCCAGAAAAGCATCCAGGAGATGGTCTGATTATCTGGGCCAACATCTGAAAATTGGCCAGGTCAGCCTTTTGTTTTCGTTGTTCTTTTTCCTCCTCCCTATTGTGGAAAACCTTAAAGGCCACTGATAAGATCTCAGTCTGTGGAGTAGCGGGGCCCTGTTCCAGGTTTTTTAATTTAGTTTTAATGTCGGGGTAGGCTTGAGCTAAAAAGTATGTCATGAGGACATGGCGTCCCTCCTCTGAGGAGGGATCCAGGTTGGTGTATTGCTGGAGGGCCTGAGTCGATTGAGGAACTCGGATGGAGTTTCCTCCTTTTTTTGGAAAATTTCTTAGTGCTTTAGGAAATTAACAACTTTGCAGGCAGCTTTTTTAAGACTTGCTATTAATCAGGAGACAAATTGGTCTCGTGCCTGAATACCCTGGATTGTATTATAATCCCAATGTGGATCCTGCTCAGGAACTGCGTGTGGGGCGGTTGGGAAGGCAGGATTAATGCGATGGTTTTCATCTGCATGAGCTTGGGCCATGTCCCAGATGCAGCGGCGCTCTTCAGGAANTTACATTTAGGTGAGCCGGTGGTGGGTGCGGAGAGCCAGCGCCAGAGAAAACGGACGAGGGTGAAGCATCAGCAGCGGGAACTGCGGAGAGAGTGAAGGAGGTCCGAGAAGAGTCCCCTCAGGTAAGGGGTGAGCTCCTCCCGGGTTTTGGCACCAATGAAAGAACGACAGGACCCGAGCTGACAGTTCACCAGAGAAGTTCTGCTTTATTCGGGGGAGAAGCACACATTTATATAAAGCCGGGTTCTGGGAGAGGGTGGTTAGTACACAGGGTGGTAGTTGATTGGCCAGGGGCGGGTAATGATTTCTGATAGGCTGCACCTTGGCACCGATGAGATTGTTAGGACTCGGAAGAGAAAAGCGCCATGTTTTAGGGAGTGCCTCCTTTGGGGTCTTCTATGGGGCCTTACAGATATCCCCATAGAAGATTTGATCAATCAAAGGACAAAAATGCTTTCCAGACACGGAAAAGTCATATCTATAAATTATTGGACTGTCAGATTCCAAACACTCCACAGAGATTTGGGACAATTATCTATTATCTTAAATTACAACCATTTTATTTGAAGTCACTCCCTCTAAAAGATGTTTTGTCCTTTCATAAGTTTCCTTTTTTATATTTCTTTTTAGTTAAATGCTTTTCTTCTAATTTACTGTGTCTGAGACATGCTGTTAATTGTTGAATCCATAGGTGTAGAATTGGAAATGAATAAATGTCTTTCCTGTGGCAGGTAACAGTTGGGCATGCCAGCATCAGAACGACTTAAGCAATTTGGGAGCATTTTAGGACACTCTGGAGCAGCCTTTCATTTACCTCCTGCCTACACTTTTGGTATCCCAGGAGTTAGAGATGATTAGGTAATTAACTTTCCCTCAAAAGGTGGTTTTTAGAGCACTAAGTATAT